>NC_053396.1:70472884-70532364 GCF_905171765.1 Bufo bufo
CTCTGCTACATGCAACTTACACATACAGCTCTGCTACACAGTACACAGCACTGCTACATGCAGGCTACACATACAGCTCTGCTACACAGTGTACAGCTCTGCTGCATACAGGTTACACATACAGCTCTGCTACACAGTACACAGCACTGCTACATGCAGGTTACACATACAGATCTGCTACACATTACACAGCTCTGCTACATGCAGGTTACACATACAGCTCTGCTACATGCAGGTTACACATACAGCTCTGCTACACAGTACACAGCTCTGCTACATGCAGGTTACACATACAGCTCTGCTACATGCAGGTTACACATACAGCTCTGCTACACAGTACACAGCTCTGCTACATGCAGGTTACACATACAGCTCTGCTACACAGTACACAGCACTGCTGCATGCAGGTTACACATACAGCTCTGCTACATGCAGGTTACACATACAGCTCTGCTACACAGTACACAGCTCTGCTACATGCAGGGTACACATACAGATCTGCTACATGCAGGTTACACATACAGCTCTGCTACACAGTAAACAGCTCTGCTACATGCAGGTTACACATACAGCTCTGCTACACAGTACACAGCTCTGCTATATGCAAGTTACATATACAGCTCTGCTACACAGTACACAGCACTGCTACATGCAGGTTACACATACAGCTCTGCTACACAGTACACAGCTCTGCTACATGCAGGTTACACATACAGCTCTGCTACACAGTACACTGCTCTGCTACATGCAGGTTACACATACAGCTCTGCTACACAGTACACAACTTTGCTATATGCAGGTTAGACACACATCTCTAGTACAGAGCTCTATTTGATGGCTACAGTTCTGTACACTCTACCAGCTGCTGTGCACATCTGACCCCTCCCACACATGTGACTAGTCACATGGTCATGACATCATCATAGGTCCTTTGCTTCTCCAGCAGCTAGACGCTCTGTCAGGTGAAGAGTGTGTGTAGTTGGGCATATTTTGAGTTAGGGAGGACAGAGTTTTGGCTGATATCTGAGGGAGTTTTGGCTGATGTCTGAGGGAGTTTTGGCTGATGTCTGACGGAGTTTTGGCTGAGGGACGACGGAGTTTTGGCTGATGTCTGACGGAGTTTTGGCTGAGGGACGACAGAGTTTTGGCTGATGTCTGACGGAGTTTTGGCTGAGGGACGACAGAGTTTTGGCTGATGTCTGACGGAGTTTTGGCTAAGGGACGACGGAGTTTTGGATGAGGGACGACGGAGTTTTGGATGAGGGACGACAGAGTTTTTGATGAGGGACGATGGAGTTTTGGATGAGGGACGACGGAGTTTTGGCTGATGTCTGAGGTCTGATGGAGTTTTGGCTGATGTCTGAGGGAGGATGGAGATTTGGATGAGGGAGGACGGAGTTTTGTCTGAGGTCTGATGGAGTTTTGGATGAGGGAGGACGGAGTTTTGTCTAAAGTCTGAGGTATAAGGGAGTTTTGCCTGACGGAGGATGGAGTTGTGGATGATGTCTGACGATGTCCTAATATGTATGCCGTACTCCCAGTGGATGAGGTGTGTAGGAACATTCTGGGAGACCTGGTGAAGGTACGTTCTCTCGAGTACGAAAGACTGGGTACCAGCAGGGCCTCTCTCCTCTGGAGAGGTTTTGCTTTTAGTGTACCATAGCCTAGTAGTACTATTCCTGGTGGTGGGCTGATACTCTCACCCTAGATTTTTGTTTTGGATAAAGTGTATGGTTTTTGAAAGGCTTGCAAAGGCTGAACTTGGTCCTTCGGGAGTGGTTATGTGTGGTTATAGTAATGTTTATTGTATGGTATATTGTATATATTGTGTATATTATGTTGAAGGATAGGGTAAGCGGGGGTTAGTTAGTTAGGTTGGGTGGGTTAGGGTGAGGGGGGGGACACTTACAAAGTGTGGGGAGGCCTACATCCAGTCCTGGACTACGCGGACATGGGAGGACATGGGGCGAGGGCTGGATGTGGGTGGTGGAGGTAGGGATGGCCTCAGACTATGCGGACATGCAGAGGACATGAGGCTGAGGTCAGTCCTGGGGGTTTTAGTTTTAGTTTAGGATAGGGAATGGCTAGGGACAGGTTAGGTTAGGGTAAGTTTGTAGTTTGTAGTGTTGTTTATATATATATATAAAAAATAATAATAATAATAATAAAAAATATATATATATATTATTTTTTTTGCTTAGGGGTAAGTTGCCTGGAGTTGAGTTACTGCGAAGTAGCCATATTTTCGTTTGAGTTTGATTTTATTCTGTGTTTTATTTCAATTTCTTTGGGTTAGGTTATTTCGGCCGAACCGGCTGGGTAAGTTTTATTTATTTTAGGTTATTTATTGTAGGTTATTTATTGTAGATTGTAGGTTTGTAGTTTTATGTGTAGGCATGAATGTGTGTGTGAATGTGGCTGGGACAGCTGGAATGCTGTCTATGTTTAAGTTTTGTATGTCTGTACTTGTAATTATTTATGTAACGTTTTGTAATTTTATAATAAAAAAGAGTTCCCATAGCAGAGATTCAGGCTTCATGTCAGCAGAGAATCAGTCTTCATGTCATAGCAGAGAATCATGCCTCACGTCACCCACCACTGGAACAGTCCATTGTCAGATATTCAGGCCCCGGCACCCAGGCAGAGTAGAGAGCTACCATAACAGAGATTCAGGCTTCATGTCAGCAGAGAATCAGTCTTCATGTCATAGCAGAGAATCATGCTTCACGTCACCCAACATTGGAACAGTCCATTGTCATCTAATTTAGGCCCCGGAACCCAGACAGAGGAGAGAGGTCCCATAACATAGAATCTGGCTTCATGTCAGCAGAGAATCAGTCTTCAGGTCACAGCAGAGAATCATGCTTCACGTCACCCAACATTGGAACAGTCCATTGTCATATAATTTAGGCCCCGTCACCGAGACAGAGGAGAGAGGTCCCATAACAGAGATTCAGGCTTCATGTCAGCGACTCAGCAGAGAATCAGTCTTCATGTCATAGCAGAGAATCAGGCTTCATGTCACCCACCAGTGGAACATGCCATTGTCACATATTTAGGCCCAGGCACCCAGACAGAAGAGAGAGGTCCCATAGCAGAGAATCTGGCTTCATGTCAGCAGAGAATCAGTCTTCATGTCATAGCAGAGAATCAGGCTTCACGTCACCCACCACTGGAACAGTCCATTGTCAGATATTCAGGCCCAGGCACCCAGGCAGAGGAGAGAGGTCTCATAGCAGAGATTCAGTCTTCATGTCAGCAGAGAATCAGTCTTCATGTCATAGCAGAGAATCATGCCTCACGTCACCCACCACAGGAACAGTCCATTGTCAGATATTTAGGCCCCGGCACCCAGGCAGAGTAGAGAGGTCCCATAACAGAGATTCAGGCTTCATGTCAGCAGAGAATCAGTCTTCATGTCATAGCAGAGAATCATGCTTCACGTCACCCAACATTGGAACAGTCCATTGTCATCTAATTTAGGCCCCGGCACCCAGACAGAGGAGAGAGGTCCCATAACATAGAATCTGGCTTCATGTCAGCAGAGAATCAGTCTTCATGTCACAGCAGAGAATCATGCTTCACGTCACCCAACATTGGAACAGTCCATTGTCATATAATTTAGGCCCCGGCACCCAGACAGAGGAGAGAGGTCCCATAACAGAGATTCAGGCTTCATGTCAGCGACTCAGCAGAGAACCAGTCTTCATGTCATAGCAGAGAATCAGGCTTCATGTCACCCACCACTGGAACATGCCACTGTCAGATATTTTTAGGCCCCGGCACCCAGACAGAAGAGAGAGGTCCCATAGCAGAGATTCAGGCTTCATGTCAGCAGAGAATCAGTCTTCATGTCATAGCAGAGAATCATGCTTCACGTCACCCACCACTGGAACAGTCCATTGTCACATATTTAGGTCCAGGCACCCAGGCAGAGGAGAGAGGTCCCATAGCAGAGAATCTGGCTTCATGTCAGCAGAGAATCAGTCTTCATGTCATAGCAGAGAATCAGGCTTCACGTCACCAAACATTGGAACAGTCCATTGTCATATTATTTAGGCCCCGGCACCCAGACAGAGGAGAGAGGTCCCATAACAGAGATTCAGGCTTCATGTCAGCGACTCAGCAGAGAATCAGTCTTCATGTCATAGCAGAGAATCAGGCTTCATGTCACCCACCACTGGAACAGGCCACTGTCAGATATTTTTAGGCCCCGGCGCCCAGACAGAGGAGAGGTTCATTCAACTTTGGGTTGCCCCGCAATATAATGGTAAAATGAAAATAAAAATAGGATTGAATGAGGAAGTGCCCTGGAGTACAATAATATATGGTTAAGGGGAGGTAGTTAATATCTAATCTGCACAAGGGATGGACAGGTCCTGTGGGATCCATGCCTGGTTCATTTTTATGAACGTCAGCTTGTCCACATTGGCTGTAGACAGGCGGCTGCGTTTGTCTGTAATGACGCCCCCTGCCGTGCTGAATACACGTTCAGACAAAACGCTGGCCGCCGGGCAGGCCAGCACCTCCAAGGCATAAAAGTTTAGCTCTGGCCACGTGGACAATTTGGAGACCCAGAAGTTGAATGGGGCCGAACCATCAGTCAGTACGTGGAGGGGTGTGCACAGGTACTGTTCCACCATGTTAGTGAAATGTTGCCTCCTGCTAACACGTTCCGTATCAGGTGGTGGTGCAGTTAGCTGTGGCGTGGTGACAAAACTTTTCCACATCTCTGCCATGCTAACCCTGCCCTCAGAGGAGCTGGCAGTGACACAGCTGCGTTGGCGACCTCTTGCTCCTCCTCTGCCTTCGCCTTGCGCTTCCACTTGTTCCCCTGTGATATTTGGGAATGCTCTCAGTAGCACGTCTACTAACGTGCGCTTGTACTCGCGCATCTTACTATCACGCTCCAGTGCAGGGAGTAAGGTGGGCACATTTTCTTTGTACCGTGGATCCAGCAGGGTGGCAACCCAGTAGTCCGCACACGTTAAAATGTGGGCAACTCTGCTGTCGTTGAGCAGGCACTGCAGCATGTAGTCGCTCATGTGTGCCAGGCTGCCCAGAGGTAAGGACAAGCTGTCCTCTGTGGGAGGCGTATCGTCATCGTCCTGCGTTTCCCCCCAGCCACGCACCAGTGATGGGCCCGAGCTGCGTTGGGTGCCACCCCGCTGTGAACATGCTTCATCCTCATCCTCCTCCACCTCCTCCTCATCCTCGTCCTCCTCGTCCTCCACTAGTGGGCCCTGTCTGGCCACATTTGTACCTGGCCACTGCTGTTGCAAAAAACCTCCCTCTGAGTCACTTCGAAGAGACTGGCCTGAAAGTGCTAAAAATGACCCCTCTTCCTCCTCCTCCTCCTCCTCCTGGGCCACCTCCTCTTCCATCATCGCCCTAAGTGTTTTCTCAAGGAGACATAGAAGTGGTATTGTAACGCTGATAACGGCGTCATCGCCACTGGCCATGTTGGTGGAGTACTCGAAACAGCGCAACAGGGCACACAGGTCTCGCATGGAGGCCCAGTCATTGGTGGTGAAGTGGGGCTGTTCCGCAGTGCGACTGACCCCTGCGTGCTGCAGCTGAAACTCCACTATGGCCTGCTGCTGCTCGCACAGTCTGTCCAGCATGTGCAAGGTGGAGTTCCACCTGGTGGGCACATCGCATATGAGGCGGTGAGCGGGAAGGCCGAAGTTACGCTGTAGCGCAGACAAACGAGCAGCGGCAAGATGTAAATGCCGGAAGCGCGAACAGACGGCACGCACTTTATGCAGCAGCTCTGACATGTCGGGGTAGTTGTGAATGAACTTCTGCACCACCAAATTCAGCACATGGCAAGGGATGTGCATCAAACCGGCTAGTTCCAGAGCTGCAACGAGATTTCGCCCATTATCGCACACCACCAGGCTGGGCTTGAGGCTCACTGGCAGCAACCACTCGTCGGTGTGTTGTTCTATACCCCGCCACAACTCCTGTGCGGTGTGGGGCCTGTCCCCCAAACATATGAGTTTCAGAATGGCCTGCTGACGTTTACCCCGGGCTGTGCTGAAGTTGGTGGTGAAGGTGTGTGGCTGACTGGATGAGCAGGTGGAAGAAGAGGAGGAGGAAGCCGAGTAGGAGGAGGAGGCGACAGGAGGCAAAGAATGTTGCCCTGCGATCCTTGGCAACGGAAGGACGTGCGCCAAACAGCTCTCCGCATGGGGCCCAGCCGCCACTACATTTACCTAGTGTGCAGTTAGGGAGATATAGCGTCCCTGGCCGTGCTTACTGGTCCACGTATCTGTGGTTAGGTGGACCTTGCCACAGATGGCGTTGCACAGTGCACACTTGATTTTATCGGATACTTGGTTGTGCAGGGAAGGCACGGCTCTCTTGGAGAAGTAGTGCCGGCTGGGAACAACATACTGTGGGACAGCAAGCGACATGAGCTGTTTGAAGCTGTCTGTGTCCACCAGCCTGAATGACAGCATTTCATAGGCCAGTAGTTTAGAAATGCTGGCATTCAGGGCCAGGGATCGAGGGTGGCTAGGTGGGAATTTACACTTTCTCTCAAATGTTTGTGAGATGGAGAGCTGAACGCTGCCGTGTGACATGGTTGAGATGCTTGGTGACGGAGGTGGTGGTGGTGTTGGTGGTACATCCTCTGTTTGCTGGGCGGCAGGTGCCAACGTTCCTCCAGAGGCGGAGGAAGAGGCCGAAGCGGGAGCAACAGAAGAGGTAGGAGGGGGAGCCTGAGTGATTTCCTTGTTTTTAAGGTGTTTACTCCACTGCAGTTCATGCTTTGCATGCAGGTGCCTGGTCATGCAGGTTGTGCTAAGGTTCAGAACGTTAATGCCTCGCTTCAGGCTCTGTTGGCACAGCGTGCAAACCACTCGGGTCTTGTCGTCAGCACATTGTTTGAAGAACTGCCACGCCAGGGAACTCCTTGAAGCTGCCTTTGGGGTGCTCGGTCCCAGATGGCGGTGGCCAGTAGCAGACGGGCGGCGGGTGTTCTGCTTTTGCCCACTGCTCCCTCTTTTGCTACGCTGTTGGCTCGGTCTCACCACTGCCTCTTCCTCCGAATTCTGAAAGTCAGTGGCACAACCTTCATTCCATGTGGGGTCTAGGACTTCATCCTCCCCTGCATCGTCTTCCACCCAGTCTTTCTCCCTGACCTCCTGTTCAGTCGGCACACTGCAGAAAGACCCAGCAGTTGGCACCTGTGTTTCGTCATCATCAGAGACGTGCTGAGCTGGTATTCCCATGTCCTCATCATTAGGAAACATAAGTGGTTTGGCGTTAGTGCATTCTATCTCTTCCACTCCTGGGGAAGGGCTAGGTGGATGCCCCTTGGGAAACCCTGCCAGCAGAGTCTTCAAACAGCATAAAAGACTGCTGCATAACTTGAGGCTCAGACAGTTTCCCTGATATGCATGGGGGTGATGTGACAGACTGATGGGCTTGGTTTTCATGCGCCATCTGTGCGCTTTCTGCAGAAGACTGGGTGGGAGATAATGTGAATGTGCTGGATCCACTGTCGGCCACCCAATTGACTAATGCCTGTACCTGCTCAGGCCTTACCATCCTTAGAACGGCATTGGGCCCCACGAAATATTGCTGTAAATTCTGCTGGCTACTGGGACCTGAGGTAGTTGGTTCACTAGGACGTGTGGCTGTGGCAGAATGGCCACGTCCTCTCCCAGCACCAGAGGGTCCACTAACACCACCACGACCATGTCCGCGTCCCTTACTAGATGTTTTCCTCATTGTTACCGTTCACCACAATAAGAAAAAAATTATTTGGCCAAATGTATTGAATTCAAATTCAGACCTTTTTTTACAGGCATCTAACACTATCTGGCTATCTATTTAGGTACCATATTACACTAATACAGGCACAACAGTAACGACAGATTTAGCTGAATATAAATTGTAGGCCTAGTATTTAGGCGCTGGGTGACAGGTATACGTTTACGGACAGAATTAGACTTGGATATGCACAGTAGCGTGTGTGTGAAGTTATTGAGAATGACCCTATCAGCACCTTGAATCTAATATACCCTTTTAGGGATAGATTTAAAGTAGGCCTGATACAGCAGAAACCACTAATTTAGAAAATTGCTAGGTTGGGAATTGTATTTCAACCCAGAACAAAAACTGTGCTTTGACGGACACTAAATAACTTGAGCAGCTACAGCAATAGCCACAGATTTAGCTGAATATAAATTTGAGGCCTATTATTTAGGCGCTGGGTGACAGGTATACGTTTACGGACAGATGGATCCATGCCTATAATGCGCGCGCACATACGCGCGCACATACGCATCACACTATTATTAACTTTGGTGGTTTAGCGAATAAGCGAATAAGTGAATTATCGAATATATCGAATAGGCGAATATTTAAAAAATGTTATTAAGCATGCAGCAGTAGTTAGAATATACCGTCGGATCTGAGTTTTCACGAACGCATGGAAAAGTCAGATCCGATAGTATATTCTAACCACACAGTGAAGTGACTCTTGTCGGGGAGGAGTATGTTAAAAACTGTAAAGATAGATAACAAATAATTTGAATATTCTAAATAAATAATATATTCGCTTTAGGGCGATATTTTGGTTGTTTAGAATATTCGTAATATTCTAGGACAAGAATATATTATAATCGAAGAAAGTTGCATTATGCGATTAAAAAATGTGAATTATCGCATATACGAAATAATAGCGAATTCGAATATTCGCGAAATATCGCAAATTCGAATATGGGACATGCCGCTCAACACTATCCAATACATTGCCTTTACTCTTAAAGGAATATATGGATGTGTTCTTCTCCTCGAACCCCGAGTTGCTACCGCCCCATAGACCTTATGATTGCACCATTGAATTGGTAGAGGGGGCCAGATTCCAAGGGACGTATCTATAATCTTTCCAGACCTGAACGCAAGGCTATGGAAGATTATGTTGAAGAGAGTCTCAGCAAGGGACACATTAGGCCTTCTGTATCTTCTATGGGGGTGGGATTTTTCATTGTCAAAAAGAAAGATGGAGGCCTCAGACCTTGCATCGACTTCCGGGAGTTGAATAAGATTACCATCAAGAAGACTCCCTTCCATTAATTCTTGATTTGTTTAATCAGGTAATGGGGGCTTCCTGGTTCTCTAAAATTGATCTGATTGATCTGTTCTCTAAAATTGATCCAGCACGTCCCTCCAGCCCGCCCATGTCCTCCTCCGTGTGACGCAGCGGCCGAATTCTCGCGCATGCGCCGTGCGCGGCTGTATTCGGCGCATTAGAGATGTCTGAGCTCGGAGCGGTCAGACATTCAATGCGCATGCGCCGAATACAGCCGCGCATGCGCATTGAATGTCTGACCGCTCCGAGCTCAGACATCTCTAATGCGCCGAATACAGCCGCGCACGGCGCATGCGCGAGAATTCGGCCTCTGCGTCACACGGAGGAGGATATGGGCGGGCTGGAGGGACGTGCTGGGCAGCCGCTGTGTATGAAGGTAGACGGAGCCTCTAGGTGCTAATGACGCCCACATAGCACCTAGAGGCTCATTAGCATATTTATAAAAGTTAGTTTTTTAGCAAAACCGCTGCCCCACAAGTGATTATAGTAGGATGGTTGGCCAGAGCAGACACTAGCAGATCGCTAGTGTCTGCCAGCTAATTATGTCATATGAAGTGATAGAAACCCTTTAAGGAGGGAGACGAGTGGAAGACAGCTTTCAATACACCAGCTGGACACTTCAAATATCTTTTGTTATGCCTCTTGGACTCAGCAATGCGCCAGCTGTGTTTCAAAACTTTATGAATGATATTTTTAGGGAAATTTGCAATTGTTTACCTTGATGATGTTCAGATTTTTTCCCCTGATTTTGAGAGTCATGTGTCTCATGTGAGGTTTTGAGGAAAAATCAATTGGCGGCCAAACAGGAGAAATGTGTTCTTGGGGTACAAGAGATTCTGTATCTTGGGTATGTCCTCACTCCTCATGTTTTTAAAATGGATCCTAGCAAGGTATTGGCAATTTTGGACTGGGTAAGGCCGTCATCCTTAAAAGCCTTACAACGTTTTTTAGGATTTGCTAATTATTACCGTAGATTTAGAAAGAATTTTTCGGTAATTGCTAGGCCCTTGACCGACCTCACCAAAAAAGGGCGGACCTGGAGAACTGGTCTGTTGAGGCTACTGAAGCATTTGAGACACTTAAGAAGGCTTTCAGCTGCGCTCCAGTTTTGATTCAGCCAGATCAAGAGAGACCTTTCATTGTGGAGGTGGATGCCTCTGAGGACAGAGTGGGAGCGGTCCTTTATCAAGGTCCCGCTAGTCTTACCAATTTAAGGCCTTGTGCCTTCTTTTCCCAAAAAATTTCCCTAACCGAGAGAAATTATGATGTGGGTAATCGTGAATTGCTGGCCATTAAATGGGCATTTGAGGAGTGGAGACATTTCATTGAGGGGGCTAAACATTGTGTTACCGTTGTTACTGATCACAAAAATCTGATGTTTCTTGAGTCTGCTAAGAGTTTGAATCCCCGTCAAGCCAGATGGGCATTGTTTTTCACCCGCTTTAATTTCTCCATCACTTTCAGGTCAGGGAGTAAGAGCGTGAAGGCAGATGCCCTAGCCCGGAGTTTCTGTGCGTTCCAGCCTAGGGACGCACCGCATGAAACCATATTGCCAGCTAGTGTATTTTTAGCAGCCGCTCTTATTAAGGCAGAATAACATCTGGCCCCGGCACTCACACAAACAGATAAGTTGTTTTTTTCTGAACTGTTCCGTCTCCGGTTGTTGGGTGAGTGTCATGACTCTGTTTTGTGTGGACATCCTGGTATCAAGAGTACTAAAGAGCTGGTATCCAGGTCTTATTGGTGGCGCACCCTGTTCAAGAATATAAAGTCCTATGTGTAGGCCTGCAAGGTGTGTGCCAGGTCCAAAACCCCTAGGACTCGTCCTGCTGGTGAACTGCGACTCCTACCCATTCCCAGTAGACCCTGGTCCCATATTTCTATGGACTTCATCACGGATCTGCCACCTGCTGAGGGTAAAACTGTGGTTTGGGTAGTGGTCGACAGATTCAGTAATATGGTACATTTTGTACCTCTTGTTAAACTTCCGAATGCTAAGACTTTGGCCTCTATATTTGTGAAACAAATTGTACGTTTGCACGGTGTACACGAGAACATTGTGTCTGATAGGGGTGTCCAGTTTGTGTCGAGATTTTGGAGAGCCTTCTGTCAGAGGTGACAAATCTCATTGTCCTTCTCGTCTGGCTATCATCCTGAGAGTAACGGGCAGACAGAGCGACTTAATCAGTCTGTGGAACAATTTCTCAGGTCATATGTCTCTGGTGATCAACAGTTGTGGGTTAAATACCTTCCTTTGGCGGAATTTGCGATTAACAACCATGTTAATTCTTCCGCTGGGGTCTCCCCATTCTTTTGTAACTACGGTTTTCATCCTCGTTTTCATTCTGGGTCATCTGTCTCCTCATCTAACCCTGAGGCGGATAAGGTCTCATCTGAACTGTGCACAGTTTGGGCCCGGGTTCAGTCGAACCTAGAGAAGACTCAAAATAATCAAAAAAATCTAAGCTGATAAGAGACGTTCGCGGGGGATGGATTTTCAGGTTGGGGACTAGGTGTGGCTGTCCTCTAAGAATGTGCCTCTCAAGGTGGCCTCCAAACAAGTTTGCACCTCGTTTTATAGGTCCATACGAGATTACGGAGGTAATCAATCCAGTGTCATTTAGATTAAGGTTACCTGATTCATTCCACATCCATGATGTCTTCCATAAATCTCTGCTGAAAAGACATGTTACTCCTGTTGTTCCTTCACCGCCCGTTCCGCCGCCAGTACTGGTTAATAATTCTGAGGAATTTGTGGTTTCAAAAATTCAGGATGTTAGGAGAGTCCGCAACTCTTTACAGTATCTGGTACACTGGAAAGGCTATGGACCGGAGGAAAGGTCCTGGGTACCAGCTAAGGATGTTCACGCCACTAGGGTTGTCAAATAATTTCATTTGGAACATCCTGAGAAGCGGTCACCTGGGGCCTTGGGTCCGGTGGCCCCGCGTGGAAGGGGGGTACTGTCACGATGCGCTCTGTGCATGGTTCCAGGAGGCGGGCACCGAGGCACGCTAGCGTCATCAGCACACCCGGCATCACCCGTTCCCTTGGTAATCACACCGTGGCTGAGTGCTGATCACTCTGCTCTCGGCTGTATGGGATGCATTGGAACTCAGGCGTCATGTGACGCTGGCCACATCACATGACTCCACTAGTGCACTATTTAAACAGGCAATCTGCTGGCCACATACTTTCTCTTTGACTCGCGTTTCTTCCACTAACTCAGGGGGACCGCTATGGGGAGCCTGTGTGCACTGACTTATGCTAAAATCCTCCTGGGCTGGTGGGAGGACAAGGTGGTCTTCCCAGATACCCATTTCTAGTGGTGTGACAAAATTGTATTCTGGACATGTTATTTTGACAATGTCTTTGTCATCTGGAATGGGAGTCTGGATGAATTCCCATCATTTGTGAAAATATTGAACACAAATGAGATTGGTCTTACATTCACTTTTGAATTTCATCCTGACACACTAACATTTCTGGATGTGAGAATCACCAAAGAGATGGATAAATTAGTTACTTCCACCTTTAGGAAGACCACTGCTACAAACAATTTACTTCATTGGGTGAGCTAACACCGTACAAACCTAACAAAGGGGAAACCTCAAGGCCAATATTTACAAATTAAGAGAAATTGTTCAGACGCAGAGAGTTTTTATTGTGAATCTAGGAAACTCCTTGATCGCTTTAGGGCAAGGGGTTTTCCTCAACAGGTTCTTAAAAATGCCTTCCAGTATGCAGAGTCACAGGAACGCAATATTCTGTTGGTCCCTAAGGAGACTGACCCTAATGGGGGGTAGGTCATTAGGATTATCTCCACCTATGATGTTGAGAATTGGAGGGCGAGGGAGATACTTGAGAAGCATTGGCCAAAACTTCGGATGGATATAGGTTTAACTGATGCTCCATTACCTCATCCAAGTGTTACATTCAGACGCGCTGATGTCTGTGGCGCCGGGGCTGTTAGTACATCCAGTGATATACTCAATTGGCTAACTGTAGATATGGTCCAAGAGAAGTTAAATAGGCTAAATGTGAACAAATTTCCAGATGGATTACACCCAAGAGTGCTTAAAGAGCCCTGTTTAGTCATTGCTGTGCCCCTGTTTATAATTTTTAAGGATTCTCTAGGAACTGGTAAAGTGCCAAGTGATTGGCGCAAGGCAAACGTGGTGCCCATGTTCAAAAAAGGATCAAGGTTCTCCACACGTAATTATAGACCAGTTAGTTTAACTTCTGTTGTGGGAAAAATGTTTGAAGGATACTAAAGGGACAATATACAGGAGTATGTGACTATAAATAATATTATAAGTGATAACCAGCATGGGTTTACCAAGGACAGAAGTTGTCAGACTAACCTGATTTGTTTTTATCAGGAGGTGAGTAGTAGCCTGGACAGAGGGGTGGCTGTGGATGTAGTGTTTCTGGATTTTGCAAAGGCTTTTGATACTGTCCCTCATAGACGCTTAATAAGTAAAATAAGGCCTATTGGCTTGGAAAGTATAGTTTGTAATTGGATTGAAAACTGGCTGAAGGACCGTGTCCAGAGAGTTGTGGTCAATGATTCCTATTCATAATAGTCCCAGGTTATAAGTGGTGTACCCCAAGGTTCAGTGCTGGGCCCTTTATTATTTAATTTATTTATTAATGATATTGGGGACGGGATTAATAGCACCATATCTATTTTTGCAGATGACACTAAGCTGTGTAGAACTGTACGGTCTATGGAAGATGTCCACAAACTACAAGCTGACTTGAACACTCTGAGTGATTGGGCATAAAATTGGCAAATGAGGTTCAATGTGGACAAATGTAAAGTTATGCATCTTGGTAGTAATTATCACCATATGTCCTAGGTGATGTAGCACTGGGAGAATCACTTATAGAGAAGGATTTGGGTGTCCTTGTGGATGGTAGATTAAATTAAAGCACACAATGTCAATCTGCTGCTTCGAAGGCCACCAGGATATTGTCATGCATTAAACGAGGCATGGACTCGCGGGGCAGGGATGTAATACTACCACTTTACAAAGCGCTGGTGCGGCCTCATCTGGAATATGGAGTCCAGTTCTGGGCACCAGTACATAGAAAGGATGCACTACAGTTGGAAAAAGTACAGAGGAGAGCGACTAAAATGATAAGGGGAGTGGAGGGTCTTAGTTATGAAGAAAGATTAAAGGGGTATTCCCATCTTAATGATTCCCATCTTAATGATTTAACAGTGATCATTTTTCTAAATATATTTAATTAACAAATTCCCACCCCTTAGAAGAAAATAAACCTATACTTACCTGACTGTTGTCTTCCATCTCCCCTCGTTACGGCCACCGCTCTTCTCACGAATCGCGGTGGCGGCGCGTGCGTAGACGTCTTCTTCTCTTCTCCCGGCCGACCGCGCGCTGTACAGAACGCGCACGCCGAGGCCGCGCATGCGCTATGGTGATTTCTTCCTGGCCAGTATAGTATACTTGCCTGGAAGAAGTCACCAGGGCGCATGCGCGGCCTCGGCGTGCGCATTCAGTACAGCGCGCGGGCCGGCCGGGAGAAGACATTAATCAAGATGGAGCCCGCCCCCTGCCGAGTGCCGAAACCAGGAAGTGGACAGCGCGTCGGGAGCAGGTAAGTATCAAATAGCGAGTTGATAATACCCCTTTAAAAGAATTGAATGTATTTAGTCTTGAGAAGAGACGTCTAAGGGGGGACATGATTAACCTATACAAGTATATAAATGGGCCGTACAAAAAATACGGCGAAAAGCTGTTCCATGTAAAATCTGCTCAAAAGACAAGGGGGGACTGCCTCCGACTGAAGAAGAAAAAGTTCAGTCTCCAGAAGCGTCAAAGCTTCTTTACTGTAAGAACTGTGAATCTGTGGAATAGACTTCCTCAGGACGTGGTCACAGCAGGAACAGTTGACAGTTTCAAAATGGGTTTAGACAAATTCCTAAAAATAAAAAACATAAATGCTTATGAAAACGTGTAGAAATCTGAGTCTCACTTCCTTCTGGGATTTGCGCCCCCACATTTCCCTTGGTTGAACTTGATGGACGTTTGTCTTTTTTCAACCGTATTAACTATGTAACTACTATGTAACATGTCAGACTCTCTCCTACAGTGGAATCCTTCAAAAGAAACCAGAAAACTCACCTCTTCAGACAAGCCTACAACCAGTGACCCTGCTGCTGCTATACCGCCATGACCAGCTTTACCCTCACCTACTGTGTCCTTCCTCCATACCTTGTAGATTGAAAGCCCTCACGGGCAGGGCCCTCTCTCTAATAATAATAATAATAATTATAATAATAATATGCCTGCCCAGTAGTCCATGTGGTCAAGGAACAGTGCATGTGCAGTAGAAAGGGCACAGTCCAGGTAAGACTGAACCTGGTTGGTCAGGTGGTATGTATCAATTTGCTGATGTGCTTCAGCCTGGTGTGGCACATGAAAATACTGTTAGTGATGGCCTTGCGGTTCGCCCGGTGGTCGGTTCGCGCCAAACTTTGCTAGTTCGCGATTCTCCGAACATGCGAACATATGGCGATATTCGCGCCCGCCATATTCTTTTACATTGTGAAGAACTTTGACCCATGACACTATGACATCAGATGGTACAGGATAGCTAATTGAAAAGTTTCAGCACATGGACATGCCCCCTACCTTATAAATAGACCCAATCTGGCCGCCATTTTACATTTAGTCCTTTGTCAGTGTACGGAAAGGTTGCTGTGTGGAGCAGGGACAGACTGTTAGGGACAAAAACGCTATCAAATAGGTCCACAAAAGTCCTTTTAAGGACTGGTATAGGTGTACTATTGATAGGTGTGCAGTTCAGAGGGGGTGTAATACACTTATAATATACTTTCTAACATAGAAAGCATATTATCCATCCTGGCGGTATGATTATGTCAGGAATTTTGTACCAAAAGTGGTACAATTTTGTGCATGGAAATTTGGTGTTATGTATTGTATGCCTGCAATTCTTAGTAATTACTTACTTAAACCTGACCAAACAAGACTCTAGTAGACATCCCAGATGTGATAAAGTTTGAAATACCAAATCATGAATTATAATCTAATAAATAATATAATTTTATTCACTAATGTAATAAAAAATAATGACATTTGTCAAACAAAGAAAATTCAATAAACATCCTGAGTGTGATAAATTTGAAACATGGGACTGCACAAAGTCCGACATCACAATCAGGACAATGGAACCTGGTTTCTTTCCGGACTTTCTTTTCATTGCCATCTCTCTTTGAGCAGCAAACTGGTAGGTGCTGCCTTATTTGTGGTTGGCGGGATGTAGTCCATAAAGTGACGACCTGTCAGGCGTTCTGGGTTGACAACGTCAACAGCACGACGTCCAGGTCTGTTCACAGCTACTGATGGCGTCTGGTGGTTGACAAAAATCCGCTCAACCACCTTCCATATAAACTCAGAATGAACAAGAGGGTTGTCACTCTTTGCTCTGTGCATGATATATGCATTCCAAAGGCATTGTTTGCGCATAGCCGGATAAAATGTCATTGCCTGATCGGCTCTGTCGATGGTGTTATTATAGTCTATCACGACTTGCGGCTTCAGCACATCTTTCCCACCTTTTGTGTAGACCATGGCAGTAGAGGTATTGTGCACAGTACTCACGAGTAGGGATGAGCGAACCCGAACTGTATAGTTTACGTAAAAATTTGGGTTCGGGTTCGTTGTTCGGCGATTTCTATGGCGCATTTTGAAAGCCTGCAAAGCAGCCAATCAACAAGCGTCATACTACTTGCCCCAAGAGGCCATCACAGCCATGCCTACTATTGGCATGGCTGTGATTGGCCAGTGCAGCATGTGACCCAGCCTCTATTTAAGCTGGAGTCACGTAGCGCCGCACGTCACTCTGCTCTGATCAGTGTAGGGAGAGGATGCAGCTGCTGTTAGGGCCAGATTAGGCAGGGATTAACTCAGCAAAAACACTTAATGAAGTGATCGATCTACAGCTGTGAATCATTCAACTTCTGCTAGTTAATTGCTCACTGTTTTTAGGCTGCCCAGAGCGTTTTTATGTCACTTTCTTCTGGGGTGATCGGCGGGCATTTTGTGTCTTGTGGTGCGCCAGCACAAGCTGCCACCAAGTCCATTTAACTATCAATAGTAGTTTTTTTTTTTTTGTTGCTATATCCTACATCAGGGGCTTGGCTGTGCTTATTGTCACCTCTAGAAACTCAGGATACAATTTTCTATATTTTATTGAGGGGTGAAATTCACTTGCAAAAATAGCAATCCCCTAAATCTGGTGTTCCAGGTTTGGCTAGCCAAGTGTAATACTGTCTGTTGTCTGGCAAAAGATATATTTTTTTCTGGGGTAAAATTCAATTGCCAAAATAGCAATACCCTAAATCTGGTGTTCCAGCTGTGGCAGGACAAGTTTTATAGTGTCCGTCAAAGCATATTTTTTGTTCTGGGTTGAAATTCAATTGCCAAAATAGCAATACCCTAAATCAGTGGTTTCTGCTGTTGCAGACCAAGTGTAAATCTGTGAGTGAAATTGGACCGGCACTCAAAACACCCAGAGAAATGTGGATCCAAACTTATTTATTTAAGTACAATAAAATAAATCGAGTGTGTATATTGACATCGAAAATACAATTTTATCGATAGAATATCGATTATATAAAAAATCGACTACAATAAATAGATCCAATAAAATCGAATGGATGGCGCTGGAGAAGGTGGACGTACACTGGAGGGAAGGTAATCATATCATGAAAATGTCGCAGGCTGAGTCTAGGAGAATTTATGACTTCAGCAGCCTCCTCCCAGCAGGCTTGAATTCTGACTTAGAGATTTTTGGGTTAAACTAAAAATTGGACCCACACTCTAGAAAACACTCATAATGTTTCACAAAATATTGATAAGGCAATCACACGATACACTGTTAGGCACATAGAATAATAATAATCTTCATTCACAACCAAAAAGAGCACATTTTTATTCACTCAAAACGGGATAAATGGACTTATAAAGCCTTTTTGAGAAAATCCTGCATATAGACAATAAACATAAGATTTTGCACATATATCCGAAAAAACGCACATATATCCGAAAAAACGCACCAAAAACGCACCTACACACTATGTCAAAAAATGAATGAAAAAAAAAAATAAAAAATAAAAAAATAAAAAAATAAAAAAATCTAATGAGTCAGAAAATGGAAAAATCGAATGAATCAGAAAATCGAACAAGAAAAATATCGATCGGGTTCGAATTAATGAAACATCGATTAAGTAGGGACTGATTTGTAAATAAATAAAATATAGAATATTGTAATGAAAAGCTAGATATTGTAGCAGTCAATGTGTGATTATAATTCTCAAGATATATATAGTAAATGTATCTTGCTTTGCTTTCCTTTTTTATATGTGACATATCTTTCTTTCTACTCGATAACTCTGGCAAAGAATGTTTGCAAGTACAAAAAATCGATAAGAATAGATCAGATTATCTCTGAAAATTCGGAGACCCTCGTTTTGAAACAACTAGGCATTGTAACCACCCAATTCAATTATTAACACCTGTCGAAATCCAGTGTGGACAATTAAGAGATGATGTGGAGGGTTTAAAAGTCGAGGTTCTCAGACCACAGGTTACCCACTGAGGAAGAGATAAGCTATCTCGAAACGCGTCTAGACAGAGTACCTATGCGTGAACTCGATTGCTATTTCGACATGGCCATGTATTTAAACCAACTACACAAGGAAAAAATTTTGTTTGACTCACGAAAACCTACAGACGAACCAAGTCCGGTGATATTCTGTGACGAGATCCTGAGAGCTGCTGCAGAGGGAAACCAATACTGCTGGAATGGGATGTGAATGGTGGGACGCCACCTGAAATAATTCCCATGCAAAGAACCTCTCGATCAGCGCCAAAGGTTGTGAGTAACCAAAAAATATATGTTTAATAGTAAAAGCTGGTTGCATTTATCAATTATGCAGGCCTGAAAAGGTAAAATTATGTTCCTTATATAAAGCTCTGAGGACACAGCTTTGATTACTTCCACTGGGACACAGCTTTGACTATTTCCATTGGGATTCACCCATATATATGGGTTTATTGTACTGGGACTTTAATTGAAAAAAACACCTAGGTCTCCAGAAAAATCAAGTATCTATCGATTAAGGATATTGCATTTTATTTGTATTTTATGTATGTATTTTAACCTATTCGATTTTATTGGATCGATTTATTGTAGTCGATTTTTTATATAATCGATATTCTATCGATAAAATTGTATTTTCGTTGTCAATATACACACTCGATTTATTTTATTGTACTTAAATAAATAAGTTTGGATCCACATTTCTCTGGGTGTTTTGAGTGCCGGTCCAATTTCACTCACTAATTTATCTCAACAAGAGCAAGGGGTGGCTCTTTTTGTCCAGAGCACCTAGCCTGATTACTAATAGTGAGCCATCTGTTTATTCTCTCCAAGTGTAAATCTGTCCGTAAAAGGGTATATTACACTCAGCGTGCATCTCCAAGTGCATTTTTTTCCGTAAAAAGGGTATATTACACAAAGTGTTAAATTACAATTGCTGATAGCATAAGCCTTTAAATTTGCACGCACTATTGTGCATCTCATAGTGTATTTCTGTCCGTAAAAGGGTATATTACACTCAAGGTGCAAATACAAGTGCTGAAAGGGTCATCCTCAATAACTTCACACGCTACCGTGCATCTCCAAGTGTAATTCTGTCCGTAAAAGGACACCTTTCATCCAGGGCCTAAATACTAGGCCTACAATTTATATTCAGCTAAATCTGTGGTTCCAGCTGTGGCAGGACAAGTTTTATAGTGTCCGGCAAAGCATAGTTTTTGTTCTGGGTTGAAATTCAATTGCCAAAATAGAAATAGCCTAAATCAGTGGTTTCTGCTGTTGCAGGCCAAGTGTAAATCTTTCCGTAAAAGGGTATTTTACACTCAGCGTGCATCTCCAAGTGTATTTTTTTCCGTAAAAGGGTATATTACACAAAGTGTTAAATTACAATTGCTGAAAGCATAAGCCTTTAAATTTGCATGCACTATTGTGCATCTCATAGTGTATTTCTGTCCGTAAAAGGGTATATTACACTCAAGGTGTAAATACAAGTGCTGATAGGGTCGTCCTCAATAACTTCACACGCTACCGTGCATCTCGAAGTGTATTTCTTTCCGTTAAAGGGTATATTACAATAAGTGTTAAAATACAAGTGCTCAAAGCATAATCCTATATATTTTTTCACACGCTACTTTGAATCTCCAAGTGTAATTCTGTCCGTAAAAGCATACCTTTCATCCAGGGCCTAAATACTAGGCCTACAATTGATATTCCCTTAAATCTGTGGTTACTTCTGTGGCTGTATTAGTGTAATACGGTACATAAATAGATAGCCAGATAGTGTTAGGTGTCTGTAAAAAAAGGCCTGAATTTGAATTCAATACATTGGGCCAAATATTTTTTTTCCTATTGTGGTGAACGGTAACAATGAGGAAAACATCTAGTAAGGGACGTGGACGCGGACATGGTCGTGGTGGTGTTAGTGGACCCTCTGGTGCTGGGAGAGGACGTGGCCGTTCTGCCACAGCCACACGTCCTAGTGAACCAACTACCTCAGGTCCCAGTAGCTGCCAGAATTTACAGCGATATTTGGTAGGGCCCAATGCCGTTCTAAGGATGGTAAGGCCTGAGCAGGTACAGGCATTAGTCAATTGGGTGGCCGACAGTGGATCCAGCACGTTCACATTATCTCCCACCCAGTCTTCTGCAAAAAGCGCACACAGGGCACCTGAAAACCAAGCCCATCAGTCTGTAACATCACCCCTATGCATATCAGGGAAACTGTCTGAGCCTCAAGTTATGCAGCAGTCTCTTATGCTGTTTGAAGACTCTGCTGGCAGGGTTTCCCAAGGGCATATACCTAGCCCTTCCCCAGCGGTGGAAGACATAGAATGCACTGAAGCACAACCACTTATGTTTCCTGATGATGAGGACATGGGAATACCACCTCAGCACGTCTATGATGATGACAAAACACAGGTGCCAACTGCTGCGTCTTTCAGCAGTGTGCAGACTGAACAGGAGGTCAGGGAGGAAGACTGGGTGGAAGATGATGCAGGGGACGATGAGGTCCTATACCCCACATGGAATGAAGGTCGTGCCACTGACTTTCAGAGTTCAGAGGAAGAGGCAGTGGTGAGACCAAGCCAACAGCGTAGCAAAAGAGGGAGCAGTGGGCAAAAGCAGAACACCCGCCGCCAAGAGAGTTCGCCTGCTACTGGCCACCGCCACCTGGGACCGAGCACCCCAAAGGCAGCTTCAAGGAGTTCCCTGGTGTGGCAGTTCTTCAAACAATGTGCTGACGACAAGACCCGAGTAGTTTGCACGCTGTGCCATCAGAGCCTGAAGCGAGGCATTAACATTCTGAACCTTAGCACAACCTGCATGACCAGGCATCTGCATGCAAAGCATGAACTGCAGTGGAGTAAACACCTTAAAAACAAGGAACTCACTTCTACTACCTCTTCTGCTGCTACCTCGGCCTCTTCCTCCGCCTCTGGAGGAACGTTGGCACCTGCTATTCAGCAAACAGAGGATGTACCACCAACACCACCACCTCCGTCACCAAGCATCTCCACCATGTCACACGGCAGCGTTCAGCTCTCCATCTCACAAACATTTGAGAGAAAGCGTAAATTCCCACCTAGCCACCCTCGATCCCTTGCCCTGAATGCCAGCATTTCTTAACTACTGGCCTATGAAATGCTGTCATTCAGGCTGGTGGAGAGCTCTTTGGCGCACGTCCTTCCGCCGCCAAGGATCGCAGGGCAACATTCTTTGCCTCCTGTAGCCTCCTCCTCCTACTCGGCTTCCTCCTCCTCTTCTTCCACCTGCTCATCCAGTCAGCCACACACCTTCACCACCAACTTCAGCACAGCCCGGGGTAAACGTCAGCAGGCCATTCTGAAACTCATATGTTTGGGGGACAGGCCCCACAACGCGCAGGGGTTGTGGCGGGGTATTGAACAACAGACCGACGAGTGGTTGCTGCCGGTGAGCCTCAAGCCCGGCCTGGTGGTGTGCGATAATGGGCAAAATCTCGTCGCAGCTCTGGGACTAGCCGGTTTGACGCACATCCCTTGCCTGGCGCATGTGCTGAATTTGGTGGTGCAGAAGTTCATTCACAACTACCCCGACATGTCAGAGCTGCTGCATAAAGTGCGGGCCGTCTGTGTGCGCTTCCCGCGTTCACATCCTGCCGCTGCTCGCCTGTCTGCGCTAACTTCGACCTTCCCGCTCACCACCTCATATGCGACGTGCCCACCAGGTGGAACTCCACCTTGCACATGCTAAACAGACTGTGCGAGCAGCAGAAGGCCATAGTGGAGTTTCAGCTGCAGCACGCACGGGTCAGTCGCACTGCGGAACAGCACCTCTTCACCACCAATGACTGGGCCTCCATGCGAGACCTGTGTGCCCTGTTGCGCTGTTTCGAGTACTCCACCAACATGGCCAGTGGCGATGACGCCGTTATCAGCGTTACAATACCACTTCTATGTCTCCTTGAGAAAACACTTAGGGCGATGATGGAAGAGGAGGTGGCCCAGGAGGAGGAGGTGGAGGAAGAGGGGTCATTTTTAGTACTTTCAGGCCAGTCTCTTAGAAGTGACTCAGAGGGAGGTTTTTTGCAACAGCAGAGGCCAGGTACAAATGTGGCCAGCCAGGACGAGGAGGACGAGGATGAGGAGGAGGTGGAGGAGGATGAGGATGAAGCATGTTCACAGCGGGGTGGCACCAAACGCAGCTCGGGCCCATCACTGGTGTGTGGCTGGGGGGAAACGGAGGATGATGACGATACGCCTCCCACAGAGGACAGCTTGTCCTTACCTCTGGGCAGCCTGGCACACATGAGAGACTACATGCTGAAGTGCCTGCGCAACGACAGCAGAGTTGCCCACATTTTAACGTGTGCAGACTACTGGGTTGCCACCCTGCTGGATCCCCGGTACAAAGACAATGTGCCCACCTTACTTCCTGCACTGGAGCGTGATAGGAAGGTGCGCGAGTAGAAGCGCACGTTGGTAGACGCGCTACTGAGAGCATTCCCAAATATCACACGGGAACAAGTGGAAGCCCAAGGCGAAGGCAGAGGAGGAGCAAGAGGTCGGCCAATGCAGCTGTGTCACGGCCAGCTCCTCTGAGGGCAGGGTTAGCATGGCAGAGATGTGAAAAACTTTTGTCATCACGCCACAGCTAACTGCACCACCACCTGATACGGAACGTGTTAGCAGGAGGCAACATTTCACTAACATGGTGGAACAGTACATGTGCACACCCCTCCACGTACTGACTGATGGTTTGGCCTCATTCAACTTCTGGGTCTCCAAATTGTCCACGTGGCCAGAGCTAGCCTTTTATGCCTTGGAGGTGCTGGCCTGCCCGGCGGCCAGAGTTTTTGTCTGAACGTGTATTCAGCACGACAGGGGGCGTCATTACAGACAAACGCATCCGCCTGTCTACAGCCAATGTGGACAAGCTGACGGTCATACAAATGAACCAGGCATGGATCCCACAGGACCTATCCATTCCTTGTGCAGATTAGACATTTATAACTACCTTCCCTTAACCATATATTCTTGTACTCCAGGGCACTTCTTCATTCAATCCTCTTTTTTTAATTTTACCATTATATTGAGGGGCAACCCAAAGTTGAATGAACCTCTCCTCTGTCTGGGTGTCGGGGCCTAAAAATATCTGACATTGGCCTGTTCCAGTGGTGGGTGTCATGAAGCCTGATTCTCTGCTATGACATGAAGCCTGATTCTCTGCTATGGGACCTCTCTCCTCTGTCTGGGTGCTGGGGCCTAAAAATATCTGACAGTGGCCTGTTCCAGTGGTGGGTGACATGAAGCATGATTCTCTGCTATGGGACCTCTCTCCTCTGTCTGGGTGCCGGGGCCTAAAAATATCTGACAGTGGCCTGTTCCAGTGGTGGGTGACATGAAGCCTGATTCTCTGCTATGACATGAAGCCTGATTCTCTGCTATGGACCTCTCTCCTCTGTCTGGGTGCCGGGGCCTAAATATCTGACAGTGGCCTGTTCCAATGGTGGGTGACATGATGGTTCGGCCCCATTCAACTTCTGGGTCTCCAAATTGTCCACGTGGCCAGAGCTAGCCTTTTATGCTTTGGAGGTGCTGGACTGCCCGGCAGCCAGCTTTTTGTCTGAACGTGTATTCAGCACTGCAGGGGGCGTCATTACAGACAAACGCAGCCGCCTGTCTACACCCAATGTGGACAAGCTGACATTCATAAAAATGAACCAGGCATGGATCCCACAGGACCTGTCCATCCCTTGTGCAGATTAGACATTTATAACTACCTCCCCTTAACCATATATTCTTGTACTCCAGGGCACTTCTTCATTCAATCCTCTTTTTTAAATTTTACCATTATATTGCTGGGCAACCCAAAGTTGAATGAACCTCTCCTCTGTCTGGGTGCTGGGGCCTAAAAATATCTGACAGTGGCCTGTTCCAATGGTGGGTGACATGAAGCCTGATTCTCTGCTATGGGAACTCTTTTTTTTATTAGAAAAATACAAAACTTTACGGACGAAAAAACAAACAGAACAGCTTCTCAGCTGGCCCAGCCTCACTCATACTCACATTCATACCAATACCCTATAAAAACTATATACAAACTATATACAAATGCTAAACAAAAGAAATGAAACTTACTTAGCCGGTTCAGCTGTAAAACCCAAAAAGAAAAACTTGACTACTCGTCAATAAAACAAAAACACAAATAAGACTAATAAAACAACAATAATAATAATAATAATAATAATAATAATACAAAACAACCAATTTTTTTTTATTTATTTTTTCAATCACCATTTATTTTTATTTTTTTTAAAACAACACATAAAGCAAAACAAAACTTTTTACCTCCCTAATCTAGCCCTAACCCCCACTACCTACTCCATCACCCTTCACCCATCACCCAAGGCTGACCTCCGCCTCACGTCTCTTTCGTGTCCGCATAGTCCGAGGCCAGCCCTACCTCCACCACCCACATCTAGCCCCTCGCCCAATGTCCTCCCATGTCCGCATAGTCCAGGGCTAGATGCAGGCCTCCCCACTTCAAAACACACATAAAAGCACAAATAAAAGACCCCTTCCCACACCCACCCAACCTAACTAGCCCCAACTCATCCTATCCTAATAAACAACATAAACAACATAACTATTTAACACACACTACAAAATATTCTAATATACAGAACTACCCGAAGGCCCAAGCTCGGTCTCTGTAAACCTTTCTTCAAACCTCATCATCCCACAAAACAAAAGTCTACGGTGAAAGCGTCAGCCCACCACCAGGAAACGTATGACTAGGCTAGGGTACGCTAAAAGCAAAGCCTCTCCAGAGGAGAGAGGCCCTACTGGTACCCAGTCTCTCATACTCCAAAGAACGCACTTTCACCAGGTCACCCAGAATGTTCCTACATACCACATCCACTGGGAGGACTTTCTGCTGCGTTGAAACTAAGCAGCGTGCATTCCACGTGTAGAACCTAACCACTATACTAACTAAAAAACATGTGCACAGGTCCCTTCTACCAATGTCTCTGAGCACTCCATAGGCCCACTCCGCGTAGGAGAGGCTGGCTAGCCTAGGCCAGCCAATGGAAGCTCCCACCCGTTGGTATACCTCTGTATTAAAGGGACACTGAAGCAGGAAGTGATCCATACTTTCCAGTATGGAGCCACACTCCTCCCGGGGGCAACCCCTTTCATCAGAGTTCCTGTACTTCAAGTTGTCCCTCACATACAGCCTCCCGTGAAAGCAGCGCCAAGCCAAGTCCCAAAACTTCAAGGGGATCCTTGCAGAATTTAGCAACTGTAATCCCTTGTCTAGATCCCGGCTTGGGCAATCCCTGAGGGCCAGGGGCTTCTGGAAGTGGGACAACAAGACCCTCTCGTCAAGGGACCTCCTTGACAGAGTCCTGATCTCCCTCACCTCCAAACCCCACCGGCGGATCACCTTCAGAATCGGGGTGACGTAAGTCGGAAGATATCCGTGAGACGTACGTAAGTCCTTCACTTGCCCTCCTGTCTCCCATTCCTGGAAGAAAGGCCGAAACCACCCCCGGCAGGAGACTACCCACGGAGAAGCCCTCTCCATCCAGAGGTTCGCCAGATTCGCTTTAACAAAGGTGTTTACAAGAAACAACACAGGGTTGACCATAGATAACCCCCCTAGTCTCCTCGTGCGGTAAGTCACTTCTCTCTTGATCAGGTTCAGTCTATTCCCCCATAAGAGCTGGAAGAACAGACTATAAACCCGAGTCCAGAGAGGCTCTGGCAAGATACACACGCTACCCAAATAGATAAGCAAAGGGAGTAAGTAGGCCTTGATCAGGTTTACCCTTTCCCTAAGGGTCAAAGACCAACCCTTCCAGTGGTCGACCTTCTGAGCGGCAATCTTAAGCCTGTCGTCCCAATTTTGAGTGGGATAATCCCCATGGCCAAAATGGATGCCTAGGACTTTGGCTGACGACTTGGGCCCTGGGAGGGTGTCCGGGAGATCAAAAACTGGATCACCCCCTCCCAGCCAGAGACTCTCACACTTATCCCGATTGATCATGGACCCGGATGCCTCCGAGTAGCGATCCACTTCAGACATCACGTACTCCGCCTCCCCTCTTGAGGATACGAAAATGGTGACATCGTCAGCGTACGCCACTACCCTCAGAGTGGCTTCCGGCGCCGCCCGATCCATCCCGACTCCCGCCAACGGTCCACGATCGATCCGCTTAAGAAAGGGATCAATTGCGAACACGTATAAAAGCGGGCTCAAAGGACAACCCTGGCGGACGCCAGACCCAACCTCAAAAGAGCAGCCAGACCAACCGTTCGCAAGCGGGAAACTCTCTGCCCCTGCATACAAGATCTTTAACCAATCGACAAACCCCCCTGGCAGGCCATACTTCAGAAGGACCGACCAGAGGTACTCATGGTTCACCCGATCAAATGCCTTTGCTTGATCTAAGGACAGCATGTACCCCCTCCAGTAGCCTGCTCTACTCTGCTCCACTGCCTCTCGGACACCGAGTACAGCACTCAAAGTGCTGCGGCCTGGAACCGAGCAATGCTGAGCCACCGAAAGGAGTTGGGGTGCAAATTTCACCAGCCTATTAAAAATTATCTTGGCCTTAATCTTTCTGTCCGTGTTAAGAAGTGCTATGGGACGCCAGTTCTCAATACGGCTCGGATCCTTACCCTTTGATAGAAGGATCAGTGCTGACCTCCTCATTGCCCGAGGCAGAGTGCCCGAGGATAAACACTCATTAAATACCTCAGTCAAGAGGGGACATAAAGAGTCCTTAAAGGTCTTATAAAACTCGGATGTTAAGCCATCCGGGCCTGGCGACTTCTTCAGAGCTAACCCTTCCACCGCCAGGATAACTTCCTCCTTCCTGATCTCTTCTACCAAACCGTCAAAAGAGAGGTGAGCTTCTGACTCAGGGGTGACTCCAGCCAGGAAAGCCGACATCATGTCCCGATCCAGATCCCTCCTCCCCAAGAGGCACGAGTAAAAGGATCTGACGACTTCCAGGATCCCTGATCTGGACCTGTTCAGAGACCCCGTACTATCGACCAGTCCCGTCACTAACTTACTCTTCACTGACATCTTACAATTTCTGTAGGGGTCGGGCGAGCGGTACCTCCCGAAGTCCCTCTCAAAAACTAAAGATGTGTGCCTGGCACCTCTTGAGCAAAGATTTCACCCTGGAGATATCCTCGCGGCTACCACCAGTCGAGACCAGATGCTCGAGTTTCCTCCTCAGACCCTGATACAGGCGGTACCTGTCCAGGGACCTGAGGCTCGAGAGCCGGCGGAAGAACTTTGCAGCCCGATCTTTGAATATCTCCCACCACTCTGACTTAGTATCACAGAGATCCAGTAAAGGTACCTGACTCTGAAGGAAGTCCTGAAAGGATTGTCTCACCTCTGCTTCCTCCAAGACACCCGAATTCAGCTTCCAATAACCTCTTCCCATTTGGGGGGATTCTGAAATATTCAGAGAAAACATAATCAAACAGTGATCGGAAAATTCCACCTCCACAACCCTTAAGGGCTTCAAATAAAACCTATCTATTCTAGACCTGACCTGACTACCTCTATAGAAAGTGAAACCCCCGTGGCCTGGGGTATGCCTAATGTGGACATCCTCCAGACGAGCCTCACTAGCTACTCTATTCAGAAAAATGCTATCATAAGTCAGCCGGTTTCTGGTGCCTCCCCTGTCTTGGGGTCTTGTGACAGTATTAAAGTCCCCACCAAAAACCACCTGCCGGCTTGTAAAAAGGAAAGGCTTAATCCTCATAAAGAGACATTTCCTGTCCCACCTGGACTGGGGCCCGTAGATATTAATCAGGCGCAGTTCCTGTCCCTTCATGAGGACGTCCAAGATCAAACACCTCCCCATTTCTAATTCAATTACTCGTCGGCATTCTACCGGTGCGGTAAAAAGGACCGCCACTCCACTATACGGCTCAGCCGCAAGAGACCAGTAGGAGGGCCCTGGTCTCCACTCCCTCTTGGCTTTATAAGTCGCTGCCAAATCTGGCAGCCTGGTCTCTTGCAAAAACAAAATGTCCGCTTCAACACGGCTGAGAAAATCGAAGGCTGTGAAACGAGCCGCATCCGACTTAATGCTGGCGACATTAATGGTCGCCAGAGTCAGCAGAGCGGGTACCGCCATAAAGAGCAATTAAATTAGATGGCCTTCTTCCCATCCTTCTCTCCCCTCCCGGGGCTGCCTTCTAGAGCAGCACGACCTCTCTTGAGGGAGATAGTGGTATCTATCTCTGCCACCACCACCTCCCTCTGCGCAACACTCCTGGCTTTCTCGGTCTCAGGGCACGGTTTTGCCACCCCTCCTGAGGACCTTGCATCCCCACCAGAGGGGGGTGCGGGGCCCCCTGAAGGCTCTCCCTCCTTCGCCCCCGGCCCCTCACCTTCAACCCCCTCCTCAGCAGAGGAGGCAGAGGTCTCATCCAAGATGAGGTACCGGTTGGAGAGCTCCAGAGGGGAGCCGGTTACACCTTCCTTGGCGACTTTGGTCGGGCTAGATCTTTTTTTAGTACGCCGTTTCCGTTTACTTTTGGACTCTGCCCCACTACCCTCTGCAGCACTTTCGTAGTGCGAGGACAGAGTCTCTTCGGCCTGGTCCAGTCTCTCAATCTCTTCCTCCAGCTCGCTGCCCCCTAGGGTCTCGGATTCAGGAGGGGCAGTCGCTTGGGAAGGAGCGGGCATCACACCTGGACGGGGTTCCTCCCCCTCCCTCTCCGCCTGACGCCTCTCTCTCCGCCTCTGCCGGGACGGGTTGTTCCGGTTCCTCACTGACCCCTTAACTCCACTGCCTTCGCCAGTACCCGCCTCAGCCAAAGGGACCTCCCGGCCCGCTCCTGCATGAGCTCGGGCCGCATTGGCCTCAGAGAGAGGACAGCGACTGAAGGGGTGCCCGAGCTCCCCACACAGGTTGCATCTAATCTCCTCACAAGATGCAGCTAGATGACCTGTCCCCCCACACAACGCGCACTTCTGCACTTGGCAGCTGGCGCTGAAGTGTGTGGGGCTGCCGCACTTGTGACAGAGCTTAGGCTGCCCCCTGTAGAAAACCAAGATCCTGTCTCGGCCGATAAAGGCAGATGATGGAATGTGGGAAACTGTACTGCCCAGACGCCTAAGCTTGATATTAAACGTCCAGGCACCCGACCAAATGCCAAACTCGTCCAGGTTTTTAGCTGGTATTCCCTGGACCTCTCCGTACCTTCCCAGCCAGGTCATGATGTCAATACAAGAGAGCGACTCGTTACGGGTCAGAACGGTCACTCTCTTGACCTCACTCTGACGGGTTATTGCTTTTGCAACGAAACCACGCCAGTCCGGCATGTTCTTTACCAGCTCATATCCGGACCAGAAGAGCTCAAGCCCCTCCGGCCGGACAAAGCTGATGTCAAACTCCTTGGAGCCAAAAGGATGGATCAAGGCAAAGATGTCAGTAGCCTTGAAACCCATCCCAAGCAGGAGCTCCACTACCCTCTTCCTAGTAGGGCAAGCTTCATCGCTACTCCACTTGAGACAGACCACATTCCGTCTGGCTCCAGGGCCGGTTGTGGGTGAAGACCCGGTGGTCTCGCCCCCGTTCTGTTCTCGGAAGGTCCGAACGCCATGTCTGTTGAACCAGAATGAACATTCCACCTTCTCTCCCTCTACAGAAAAGGAGCTCTCCCCCTTTTTGAGGGCCTCCAACAGTCGCCGCTGCAAGTCACCATTACCAGGCCCTGAGAGTGAGGAAGCCAAAGAGGCCAGCCCCTCCCCCCCTTCGGCCGCAGCCACACTGGCATAACTTCTGCCAGGCGCCACGGACGCAGGAGGGGCAGCAGAACCGGCTCCCCCCCCTCTACCTGCCTCAACTGTCGCACCGGATCCCTCTGAGGGGGCCACACGGGGGGACCACGACACTTTTCCAGCAGCAGGGCAACCCCCCGCATTCACCCCCCCATTGGGACCCGGAGCGACCCCTAAACTAACACCCCCTCCACAACCCTTTTGGGTGACCACTTTTTCAGTAGTCACCTTTACAGGGACTATCTCAATCACATCGGACCCCATACACACTGCTGGGCCAGCTGACACTTTATTTACATCATTTACATTGCTTTTATTTATATCATCACTTTTATCCTTTTTACCCTTCTTATCCTTCCCTCCGCTACCACCTCTGCTACCACCTGCCCCACACAGAACCTGGGCACTGGTGGTCACTACCCCCACCTCCCCCGCGCTTGATTCAGCGCTGGGGGCAGAGGCAGAGGCAGAAGCGGAGGGAATGACACCGGTGGCCACATAGGCGGCAATGGAGGAGGGGGAGACACATCCCCTCCTCCTAACAATTGTTCTTCTTGAGAAGCGCCGTGCCGTGGCACCACTGCGCTCAGCAAGCCGATGCTTTTTACTCCCAAATTGTCCTTTAGGAGCGCTCTCAATCTCATCCAGGGACACACCGACAGACACGCTCCCTGGCCCGCCCACCACCCCCGCAGCACCGCTCTCCGCCACCAACACTGTGGCGCAGGAGGGCGGAGCAACGGGCACCACCGGAGCAGCGGGACCGGAGGAGAAAACAGGGAAACCTGGAGCCTTCTTTATGGGAGAGAGCGGAGGAGCGCCGGCCACGGCAGCCGCCCCCACCACACACCCATTCAGCGTGTTTAGTACCGCGGCGGGGACGGACGGGGTTAGCCGCGTCACCGGAAAGCCCCCTCCACCTTCCGAACTCGCCGCCCTCAATGCCTGCGTGTTGGACTTTTCAGTCCCTCCTTCTCTCGGGCCGCCCCCACTACTGCAAGTGAGGACGGCGTCCTCCGCCATCTTGGACACCTTGTGTTTTTTCTCCCCACTCCCGTCGCCCGGTCCCACAGCAGAGATTGGGGCTGGGAGGATGGTGGGGGTTGCAATCCAAGCAGCCTTTTCAGCCTGCCCGGATTGCTGGGGGTGAGAAACATACACATATCTCACCTCCACTCTGCTTTTTTCTTTCTTCTTTTTTCCCTTCTTTTTCTTCTTTTCAATATCTTCATCCTCATCTGGAAGTTCTTCTCCAAACAAAAAACTGCCTTCATGGAGTCGGGGTGACTCCAGGCGTTTAATCTCAGCCATGAGCCCTCCCCCGACTCCACTACTTCCACTTTCAAATTCATCTTCTGAGCTTGTGAGAGGCAGGCACACCTGTTCAGCTGTAATCCCAGTGTCCATGGCCTGCTCCTCTTTCTCTGTCTTTCTCTCTGCCTTTTTCTCTGCCTCTGGTTCTTCCTCATCGTCTGGGGGGTCAGCCATTTGCAGACTTCCCTGGGCCATGACGAAAAATCTTTCCTCGTTTTCAAGTTTTTCTTGGAAGGGACCACTACTTTACAGTATAATTGCCCTCCTTGCTTCCATTTCTTTTATCTTTTCTTTTAGGACCTTTATCTTCTCTGATATCTCAGGTCTTTTATTTTTTGAAGCCTTGTCCGCCTTTACTATTTCCAGCTTTATGTCGCTTCTGAGCTTTTTTAAGGCTTTGCCAGCGTCTTCATATTCCCTGAGGTAGGCCGCAATACGGGAGCTGTACATGGAGACCGATTCCTGGGGCCTTTTTATGCCCCAGTCAGTCTCCATCCTCCCTGGCCCACCCCAAGGAACACTCCGCTCACCTGCAGGGTTACCATCCACCCTCCCGGACTTGCTGGTGGTCTTCACAGCCCCGCTCCCAGGGGCTGCAGGGGACACCACAGCATGACCCCTGCTCGATCTTCTGACCGCTGAGACGGATGATGGTGCAGAGGCCGGTAACTCGCCTACCCTACCTCCCGCCGGCCTACCCCGGGAAGCAGGATCCTGGGTCCCAACTGGAGACATAGCTCCAGGCCTCCACCAACTCCCTAAGGAGAGGCAGGGCCTGGGCTGGGGAGAGGTGTTAAAAACTCCCCGCAAGCCTGGAGCTCCTCCTGGGGAGCAGATGTTAGAAAACTCCCCAGAGAGGCCCGCACTGGAAGTTCCAGGAGCTTAGTGGAAACACCTCCTCACTCTGTGGCTGCAGGAACCAGACACGCCCCAGTCTGATTCTCTGCTATGGGACCTCTCTCCTCTGTCTGGGTGCCGGGGCCTAAAAATATCTGACAGTGGCCTATTCCAGTGGTGGGTGACATGAAGCCTGATTCTCTGCTATGACATGAAGCCTGATTCTCTGCTATGGGACCTCTCTCCTCTGTCTGGGTGCCGGGGCCTAAAAATATCTGACAGTGGCCTGTTCCAGTGGTGGGTGACATGAAGTCTGATTCTCTGCTATGAGAACTCTTTTTATTATAAAAATACAAAACTTTACAGACAAAATTTCAAAACACCAAAACATCAAAATATAAAAACAGAACAGCATTTCAGCTGACCCAGCCTCACTCATACTCACATTCACACCTATACTCTATAAAAACTATATACAAACTATATACAAAACTATATACAAATGCTAAAAAGAAGTGAAAAGAAAACTTAGCCGGTTCAGCTGTAAAACCCAAAACAAAAAGAAAACTTGACTACTCGTCAATAAAATGAAAACGCAAATAAGACTATTCTTGCCTATAAAACAAAATCAATAATAATAATAACAATAACAATTTTTTTTTTTTTCCTTTTATTTTATTTTTAATTTTATTTATACTAATATAACACATAAAGCAAAAACCTATTTACCTCCCTAATCTAGCCCTAACCCCCACTACCTACTCCATCACCCTTCACCCATCATCCAAGGCTGACCTCCGCCTCACGTCTCTCTCGTGTCCGCATAGTCCGAGGCCAGCCCTACCTCCACCACCCGCATCTAGCCCCTCGCCCCATGTCCTCCCATATCCGCATAGTCCAGGGCTAGATGCAGGCCTCTCACTTCAATACACATATAAAACACATAAAACACATAAGACCCCTTCCCTCACCCACCCAACCTAACTAGCCCCAACTCATTCTATGCCAATAAATAACATAAACAACATAACTATTTAACACACACTGCAAACTATTCTAAAATACAAAACTACCTGAAGGCCCAAGCTCGGTCTCTGTAAGCCTTTCTTCAAAGCTCAACATCTCACAAAACAAAAATCTACGGTGAAAGCATCAGCATACCACCAGGAAACGTATGACTAGGCTAGGGTACGCTAAAAGCAAAGCCTCTCCAGAGGAGAGAGGCCCTACTGGTACCCAGTCTCTCATACTCCAAAGAACGCACTTTCACCAGGTCACCCAGAATGTTCCTACAAACCTCGTCCACTGGGAGGACTTTCTGCTGCGTTGAAACTAAGCACCGTGCATTCCATGTGTAGAACCTAACCACTATACTGACTAAAAAACATGTGCACAGGTCCCTTCTACCAATGTCTCTGAGCACTCCATAAGCCCACTCCGCGTAGGAGAGGCTGGCTAGCCTAGGCCAGCCAATGGAAGCTTCCACCCGTTGGTATACCTCTGTATTAAAGGGACACTGAAGCAGGAAGTGATCCATACTTTCCAGTATGGAGCCACACTCCTCCCGGGGGCAACCCCTTTCATCAGAGTTCCTATACTTCAAGTTGTCCCTCACATACAGCCTCCCGTGAAAGCAGCGCCAAGCCAAGTCCCAAAACTTCAAGGGGATCCTTGCAGAATTTAGCAACTGTAACCCCCTGTCTAGATCCCGGCTTGGGCAATCCCTGAGGGCCAGGGGCTTCTGGAAGTGGGACAACAAGACCCTCTCGTCAAGGGACCTCCTTGACAGAGTCCTGATCTCCCTCACCTCCAAACCCCACCGGTGGATCACCTTCAGAATCGGGGTGACGTAAGTCGGAAGATATCCGTGAGGCGTACGTAAGTCCTTCACTTGCCCTCCTGTCTCCCATTCCTGGAAGAAAGGCCGAAATCACCCCCGGCAGGAGACTACCCACGGAGAAGCCCTCTCCATCCAGAGGTTTGCCCGATTCGCTTTAACAAAGGTGTTTACAAGAAACACCACGGGGTTGACCATAGATAACCCCCTTAGTCTCCTCGTGCGGTAAGTCACTTCTCTCTTGATCAGGTTCAGTCTATTCCCCCATAAGAGTTGGAAGAACAGACTATAAATCCGAGTCCAGAGATGCTCTGGCAAGATATAGACGCTACCCAAATAGATAAGCAAAGGGAGTAAGTAGGTCTTGATCAGGTTTACCCTTTCCCTAAGGGTCAAAGACCAACCCTTCCACTGGTCGACCTTCTGAGCGGCAATCTTAAGCCTGTCGTCCCAATTTTGAGTGGGATAATCCCCATGGCCAAAATGGGTGCCTAGGACTTTGGAAAAAAAACTGGATCACCCCCTCCCAGCCAGAGACTCTCACACTTATCCCGATTGATCATGGACCCGGATGCCTCCGAGTAGCGATCCACTTCAGACATCACGTACTCCGCCTCCCCTCTCGAGGATACGAAAATGGTGACATCGTCAGCGTACGCTACTACCCTCAGAGTGGCTTCCGGCGCCGCCCGATCCATCCCGACTCCCGCCAACGGTCCACGATCAATCCGCTTAAGAAAGGGATCAATCGTGAACACGTATAAAAGCGGGCTCAAAGGACAACCCTGGCGGACGCCAGACCCAACCTCAAAAGAGCAGCCAGACCAACCGTTCACAAGCGGGAAACTCTCTGCCCCTGCATACAAGATCTTTAACCAATCGACAAACCCCCCGGCAGGCCATACTTCAGAAGGACCGACCAGAGGTACTCATGGTTCACCCGATCAAATGCCTTTGCTTGATCTAAGGACAGCATGTACCCCCTCCAGTAGCCTGCTCTACTCTGCTCCACTGCCTCTCGGACACCGAGTACAGCACTAAAAGTGCTGCGGCCTGGAATCGAGCAATGCTGAGCCACCGAAAGGAGTTGGGGTGCAAATTTTACCAGCCTATTAAAAAGTATCTTGGCCAGAATCTTTCTGTCCGTATTAAGAAGTGCTATGGGACACCAGTTCTCAATACGGCTCGGATCTTTACCCTTTGATAGAAGGATCAGAGCTGACCTCCTCATTGACCGAGGCAGAGTGCCCGAGGATAAACACTCATTGAATACCTCAGTCAAGAGGGGACATAAAGAGTCCTTAAAGGTCTTATAAAACTCGGATGTTAAGCCATCCAGGCCTGGCGACTTCTTCAGAGCTAACCCTTCCACCGCCAGGATAACTTCCTCCTTCCTCATCTCTTCTACCAAACCGTCAAAAGAGAGGTGAGCTCCTAACTCAGGGGTGACCCCAGCCAGGAAAGCCGACATCCTGTCCCGATCCAGATCCCTCCTCCCCAAGAGGCACGAGTAAAAGGATCTAACGACTTCCAGGATCCCTGATCTGGACCTGCTCAGAGATCCCGTACTATCGACCAGTCCTGTTATTAACTTACTCTTCACTGACATCTTACAATTTCTGTAGGGGTCGGGCGAGCGGTACCTCCCGAAGTCCCTCTCAAAAACTAAAGATGTGTGCCTATCATACTGGCACCTCTTGAGCAAAGATTTCACTCTGGAGATATCCTCGCGGCTACCACCAGTCGAGACCAGATGCTCGAGTTTCCTCCTCAGACCCTGATACAGGCGGTACCTGTCCAGGGACCTGAGGCTCGAGAGCCGGCGGAAGAACTTTGCAGCCTGATCTTTGAATATCTCCCACCACTCTGACTTAGTATCACAGAGATCCAGTAAAGGTACCTGACTCTGAAGGAAGTCCTCAAAGGATTGTCTCACCTCTGCTTCCTCCAAGACACCCGAATTCAGCTTCCAATAACCTCTTCCCATTTGGGGGCATTCTGAAATATTCAGAGAAAACATAATCAAACAGTGATCGGAGAATTCCACCTCCACAACCCTTAAAGGCGAAAAGGTAGCCTCCTCCTTCAAATAAAACCTATCTATTCTAGACCTGGTCTGACTACCTCTATAGAAAGTGAAACCCCCGTGGCCTGGGGTATGCCTAATGTGGACATCCTCCAGACGAGCCTCACTAGCTACTCTATTCAGAAAAATACTATCATAAGTCAGCCGGTTTCTGGTGCCTCCCCTGTCTTGGGGCCTTGTGACAGTATTAAAGTCCCCACCAAAAACCACCTGCCGACTTGTAAAAAGGAAAGGCTTAATCCTCATAAAGAGACATTTCCTGTCCCACCTGGACTGGGGCCCGTAGATATTGATCAGGCGCAGTTCCTGTCCCTTCATGAGGATATCCAAGATCAAACACCTCCCCATTTCTAATTCAATTTCTCGTCTGCATTCTACCGGTGCCGTAAAAAGGACCGCCACTCCGCTATACGGCTCAGCCGCAAGAGACCAGTAGGAGGGCCCTGATCTCCACTCCCTCTTGGCCTTATAAATCGCTGCCAAATCTGGCAGCCTGGTCTCTTGCAAAAACAAAATGTCAGCTTCAACACGGCTGAGAAAATCGAAGGCTGTGAAGCGAGCCGCATCCGACTTAATGTTGGCGACATTAATGGTCGCCAGAGTCAGCAGAGCGGGTACCGCCATAAAGAGTAGTTAAATTAGACGGCCTTCTTCCCATCCTTCTCCCCCCTCCCGGGGCTGCCTTCTAGAGCAGCACGACCTCTCTTGAGGGAGATAGTGGTATCCATCTCTGTCACCACCATCTCCCTCTGCGCACCGCTCCTGGCTTTCTCAGTCTCAGGGCCCGGTTTTGCCACCCCTCCTGAGGACCTTGCATCCCCACCAGAGGGGGGCGCGGGGCCACCTGAAGGCCCTCCCTCCTTCGCCCCCCACTCCCCCACCTTCAACCTCCCCCTCAGCAGAGGAGGCAGAGGTCTCATCCAAGATGAGGTACCGGTTGGAGAGCTCCAGAGGGGAGCCGCTTACACCTTCCCTGGCAATTTTGGTCGGGCTAGATCTTTTTTTAGTACGCCGTTTCCGTCTACTTTGGGACTCTGCCCCACTACCCTCTGCAGCACTTTCGTAGTGCGAGGACAGAGTCTCTTCGGCCCGATCTAGTCTCTCAATCTCCTCCTCCAGCTCGCTGCCCCCTAGGGTCTCGGATTTAGGAGGGGCAGTCGTTTGGGAAGGAGCGGGCATCACCCCAGGATGGGGTTCTTCCCCCTCCCTCTCTGCCTGACGCCTCTCTCTCCGCCTCTGCCGGGACGGGTTGTTCTGGTTCCTCACTGACCCCTTAACTCCACTGCCTTCGCCAGTACCCGCCTCAGCCGAAGGGACCTCCCGGCCCACTCCTGCATGAGCTCGGGCCGCATTGGCCTCAGAGAGAGGACAGCGACTGAAGGGGTGCCCGAGCTCCCCGCACAGGTTGCATCTAATCTCCTCACAAGATGCAGCTAGATGACCTGTCCCCCCACACAACGCGCACTTCTGCACTTGGCAGCTGGCGCTGAAGTGTGTGGGGCTGCCGCACTTGTGACAGAGCTTAGGCTGCCCCCTGTAGAAGACCAAAATCCTGTCTCGGCCGATAAAGGCAGATGATGGAATGTGGGAAACTGTACTGCCCAGACGCTTAAGCTTGATATTAAATGTCCAAGCACCCGACCAAATGCCAAACTCGTCCAGGTTTTTAGCTGGTATTCCCTGGACCTCTCCGTACCTACCCAACCAGGTCATGATGTCAATACAAGAGAGCGACTCGTTACGGGTCAGCACGGTCACTCTCTTGACCTCACTCTGGCGGGTTATCGCTTTTGCAACGAAACCACGCCAGTCCAGCATGTTCTTTACCAGCTCATATCCAGACCAGAAGAGCTCAAGCCCCTCCGGCCGGACAAAGCTGATGTCAAACTCCTTGGAGCCAAACGGATGAATCAAGGCAAAGATATCGGTTGCCTTGAAACCCATTCCAAGCAGGAGCTCCACTACCCTCTTCCTAGTAGGGCAAGCTTCATCGCTACTCCACCTGAGACAGACCACATTCCGTCTGGCTCCAGGGCCGGTTGTGGGTGAAGACCAGGTGGTCTCGCCCCCGTTCTGTTCTCGGAAGGTCCGGACGCCATGTCTGTTGAACCAGAATGACAGGTCCACCTTCTTCCCCTCTACGGTAATGGAGCTCTCCCCCTTTTGAGGGCCTTCAGCAGTCGCCGCTGCAAGTCACCATCACCAGACCCTGAGAGCGAGGAAGCCAAAGAGGCCAGCCCCTCCCCCCCTACAGCCGCAGCCACACTGGCATAACTTCTGCCAGGCGCCACGGATGCAGGAGGGGCAGCAGAACCGGCTCCCCCCCCACCTGTCACAACTGTCACACCGGACCCCTCCGAGGGGGCCACACGGGGGGACCCCGCCACTTTTACAGCGGACGACCGACCCCCCTCCCCCCCACAGGGTCCGGGACAGCAGCCCCAACACTAATCATCTCAATACTTTTATCACTTTCACCCAGGGGACCCACCTCTGCGGTGGTCATCACTATTTCATTATCCCCCCCCCCACACATACAGCTGGACCAGTGGGGACAATGAGGACAGTAGGAACCGCAGGTATGATTTGCAACACAGCCTCAGCCTCCACAGCTTTTGCAGCTGTATCCTCGGCCTCATTGGCTGGCAGGTGTATTTGTGCCTCTGTTACAAACCTCCTCACACCCCCTGTATCAGGGGAGGATAGAGGGGATGCGGCAGAGTTCACCGCCCTAAAAACTTTATATACCTTGGCCAGTTTTTCTTCAGCCTTTTTGGCTGGTTTCATTACATTCCTTTTTCGTTTATTTTCCTGTCTGTTATGTCTTGCTGCAGGACTTTCCCCTCCTGCAGCTTGTAGCCGGCTTGTGGCACCACTGCTCCCAGCCACACACACTCCAGCTATCGGGATCCCGCTAGGGGACCCGGTATCAACTGCAACAGGGGGGGCGATGGCATCCCCCCCATACCGCCGCACTTCCACTGCGCACTCATCCAGCGCCACCGTGGACGCGGCGGCAGGCAGGGACACCAGACGCTCGGCCACGCCCCCCTCCTTCTCTGCCGACACCTTCCTGTCTAGCTCTTCCCTCTCTTTGCCGCCCTCGCTACCGCAAGCGGGGACGGCGTCCGACGCCATCTTAGCTTTTTCCCTCTCCCCACTCCCGCGCTCCGGTACCACTACAGAGACAGGGCTAGGGGGGTTAGTGGGTGCTGCGTCCCGAGACGACCCTGCAGTCGGCTCGGAACACAGCTGGTGAGGCACATATACATATCTCACCTCCACTGGAGTCTTTTTTGCCTTTTACGGTTCCTGCACATTGGATCCTCCTCCAAAAGATCATCACCAAAAACAAACCCTTCTTCACGGATTCTTGGGGATTCCAGGTGACGGATCTCTTCCATCAGCTGACCGCCAGGGTTGCTCTCACTGTGGTCCTCCTCTGAACTCGCGGGGGGCAGATTCGTTTAATGGCATTTCTGCCCTGCTGGCAGGCTTGCTTCCAAAGTCTGCTCCCCCAGGTCTTCCTCTGGCTCTTCCTCCCAGGACTGCCTTGCCTGGGTCATCTCAGAGAACCTTTCCTCATTCTTTAGTTTCTCCTGAAAAGGGCCACTCCCCTTCAGGATAACCATCCTTCTTGCCTCTTGTAATTGTATCTCTTCTTTTAGGAGTTTAATCCTGGCTGAAATATCTGGCCTCTTAATCTTGGAGGCTTTGTTTGCCTTGACTCTTTCCAGCTTTAACTCATTTCTGAGTCTTTTTAGTAGCTTTCCAGTTTCTTCATACTCCTGGAGGTAGGCCGCAATACGGGAGCTGTATGTGGTGACTGCCTCCTGAGGCCTCATGTTGCCCCAGTCAGCTTCCACCGCTCCCAGCCCACCTCCAGGAGCACTCCACTCGCTTCTTGGAGGGTTACTGTCCACCCTCCTGGACTGGCTGGCGGTCTTCACAGCCTCACCCCTGGGTGACCTCCACATGACCCCTGCTGGATCTTCTGACCCCCGGGGCGGAAGATGTAGCAGAGGCCGGTAACTCACCTCCCCTACCCCCCGCCGGCCTACTCCGGGAAGCAGGATCCTGGGCCTTGCCTGACCGCATGGCCCAGGTCCCTACCAGCTCCCTAGGGAAAGGCAGGGCCTGGGCTGGGGAGAAAGGTGGAAAACCTCCCCACAAGCCTGGTTCCTCCCAGAGGATTAAGGTGTTGAAAATCTCCCTGGGCCTTAACAAGGTGGAAGTTGTCAGGAGCTGCTGCAAACACACCCTTCCACCTCAGGTGTGTGGCCATTTCACGCGTTCCTACACGGCCATGGCGCACTTTTCAGATATCCAGCGGCGAAACAACATGCCAGTGAGGCGCTTGATTTGCGACAGCCCGACACGTTGGAATTCAACACTCCTAATGTTCGACCACCTGCTCCAACAAGAAAAAGCCGTCAACGAGTATTTGTATGACCGGGGTGCTAGGAAAGCCTCTGCGGAGCTGGAAATTTTTTTGCCACGTTACTGTACGCTCATGCGCAATGCCTGTAGGCTCATGCGTCCTTTTGAGGAGGTGACAAACCTAGTCAGTCACACCGAAGGCACCATCAGCGACATCATCCCATTTGTTTTCTTCCTGGAGCGTGCCCTGCGAAGAGTGCTGGATCAGGCCGTAGATAAGCGTGAAGAGTTGTGGTCACCATCACCACCAGAAACAGCCTTATCAGCATCGCTTGCTGGACCTGCGGCAACGCTGGAAGAGGAGTGTGAGGAAGAGGAGTCAGAGGAAGAATGTGGCTTTGAGGAGGAGGAGGAAGACCAAACACAACAGGCATCCCAGGGTGCTCGTTGTCACCTATCTGGTACACGTGGTGTTTTACGTGGCTGGGGGAAAGAACATACCTTCAGTGAGATCACTGAGGACGAGGAACGGGACATGAGTAGCTCGGCATCCAACCTTGTGAAAATGGGGTCTTTCATGCTGTCATGCCTGTTGAGGGACCCTCGTATAAAAAGGCTGAAGGAGAACGACCTGTACTTGGTGGCCACGCTACTAGACCCCCTGTATAAGCAGAAAGTGCCTGAAATGTTACTGAATTACCGGAAGTCGGAAAGGATGCAGCAGTTCCAAAATAAATTAAAAAGTATGCTTTACACAGCGTATAAGGGTGATGTCACAGCACAACGGGAATCTAACAGGGGAAGAGGTGAAAGTAATCCTCCTCCTCCCACGACCATGCCGGCAAGGACAGGACGCCTTACAGACGTGTTGTTGATGGAGGACATGCAGAGCTTTTTAAGTCCTACGCATCGCCACAGCCCTTCGGGGTCCACCCTCAGAGAACGACTCGACCGACAGGTAGCAGACTACCTCGCCTTAACTGCAGATATTGACACTCTGAGGAGCGATGAACCCCTTGACTACTGGGTGTGCAGGCTTGACCTGTGGCCTGAACTATCCCAATTTGCGATAGAACTTCTGGCCTGTCCAGCTTCAAGTGTCCTGTCAGAAAGGACCTTCAGTGCAGCGGGAGGTATTGTCACTGAGAAGAGAAGTCGCCTAGGTCAAAAAAGTCTAGATTACCTCACCTTTATTAAGATGAATGAGGCATGGATCCCGAAGGGACTGACAGTGGGCGATACATTCGACTAAAAAAGGCCTGATGAGATGAGCTGCCTTGGGCTAAAAATGGTCTACACGCTGCTGTATTTTATCTCTGAATGCCGGATGACTTGCGTGACTTAGCCGCCACCAACTAGGGTTCAAGCCGCAATGTTTTAGGGCAGTTTCTGCCTGGGAAACATAAATTTTTCTATAGCAGCGGCTGCAACAATACCTGATTTTTCAGGCATATGTACATGCCAAATTTTTCTGGCCTCTGGTGCTGCACTGTGGCTTCAAAAACCAAACAAAAAAAAAGGCACATACATGTGTCAATTCCCCTTCGTGATCGTTACCTTGTCGTGGTGAAGGGGCTTGCGTATCACAATGAAGCGACCACCTCTATGAGTGTGTTGGCAATGGCAATGTTGGCACACCCCAGATGATAAGGTCGTTGCTTCATTGTGAACAGACCAAAAGCGATTGGCTGGATAATTTTGCATAGAAAAAACATACATTTTCTTTGTGATCATCTAAGGTGATCATTAAAGCCTACTAGGCCAACAATGGGCCCACACTGCAGAATCATTGTTTTCTGGGTCACTTAACTGTCACTGAACTACCTCAGCACGACCCTAGGCTTTGTAAAACCCCCATCGCCTGCAATCTCGCAAACGTGCGCATGAGCACAGTCATAACTACACCAAGATTGACACATAGAGGTATAAAATTTATGTCATGAGTGTGTCAACTATTGACAACTCTTTGCGGTTGTCTAAAATCTAGTCCATACACGTCCCCTGATAGGGGACGTAACAGGGATTAAACTGATAAGAATAGAACTACTTACCACACCACTCCTATCTGGTGGCACAATAGATTACACGCGCAGTGCCCCAAATTTGAAGTAGGAGGACCGACCAAGCATCTTTTTCCATCTCCCTGTTCCTAAAATCGATGCCATATACATGTCCCCTGATAGGGGACGTAACAGGGATTAAACTGATAAGAACAGAACAACATAATACACCACAACTATCTGGTGGCACATTAGATTGCATGCACAGTGCCCCAAATTTGAAGTAGGAGGACCGACCAAGCATCTTTTTTCATCTCCCCGTTCCTAAAATCAATGCCATATACACGTCCCCTGATAGGGGATGTAACAGGGATTAAACTGATAAGAATAGAACAACATAACACACCACAACTATCTGGTGGCACATTAGATTGCACGCGCAGTGCCCCAAATTTGAAGTAGGAGGACCGACCAAGCCTCTTTTCCATCTCCCCGTTCCTAAAATCGATGCCATATACACGTCCCCTGATAGGGGACGTAACAGGGATTAAGCTGATAAGAATAGAACAACATAACACACCACAACTATCTGGTGGCACATTAGATTGCACGCGCAGTGCCCCAAATTTGAAGTAGGAGGACCGACCAAGCATCTTATTCCATCTCCTGGTTCTTAAAATCCATACCATATACACGTCCCCTGATAGGGGACGTAACAGGGATTAAACTGATAAGAATAGAACAACATAACACACCACAACTATCTGGTGGCACATTAGATTGCACGCGCAATGCCCCAAATTTGAAGTAGGAGGACCGACCAAGCATTTTTTTCCATCTCCCTGTTCCTAAAATCAATGCCATATACACGTCCCCTGATAGGGGACGTAACAGGGATTAAACTGATAGGAATAGTACTACTTAACACACCATATAATAACGCAGAGAGAGGCAATGCAGAGAGAGGAGTCTGAAGAAGAGGAGTCAGAGGAGAAAGGTGGCTTTGAGGAGGTGGAAGGCTGAGGGACTACGAGGCTAAGTGACAGCCTGGAATTTGGGGGATGCAGTGACGCCTGCGGCACAAGGGCCACAAGGTCAGAGTTGGGTTTGCTATAGCCTGGAGGCTGCTTGACTATTGGGCTGAGAAAGCCGCATGTTATGACCGTGTGTGAACGGTCCTTTAGGTAAGTCAGGTTATTATATGTTTAGTTAGAGCCCAGCCGGGCAGGCAGTGGCGTACATACCAGGGTCGCAGTTGTGACTGGGCCCGGCACTCCAGGGGGCTCGGCCGCCTGTGGACCCAGGCCGCTGGCAGGGCTCCCGCTGTACTCACATGTAATAGAGCTCTTTGTTGGGGCCCGGCATGAAGTACAGTGGCAATTTCGGGCCCCATCAGAGCGCTCCATGCCTCCATTACATGTATAATATGGGGAGGGTCAAGGAAGAGGGGGGGGGGGAGCGCACTCACTCACACACACCCGGCCAGGCAGTTCCGTTTCCATAGTGAAGCAGGGAAACCTCTCTGCGCCCTGCTTCACTGATCTTCAGAGCTCAGGAGCTCCCCCTGCTGGCTCCAGATCGCGCTGCTGGCTGTGGGAGGAGACCTGAAAGCCAGGCAATCTGCCTCCCTCTCATCAGGGAAGAAGGTAAGTATGTGTATTTTTTTTTCTAACGCTGCAGACTGGGGGCAGGGGGGGGGGGGTTTGATGGGCACAACTAGAGTGAGGGGGCACAAAAGTTGGTATTTCTACTGAGGGGCACCTAATCTGCCATAACTAATTTGAGGGGGGCACCTAATCTGCCATAACTAATTTGAGGGGGCACCTAATGTGGCATAACTACTGTGAGGGGGGCACATATAAAGGCATAACTATGAGGGGGCACATATGAAGGCATAACTACTGTGACGGGGCATGTAATCTGGCATAACCAATGTGAGGGGCACATATGTGGGCATTACTACTGTGAAGGGACACATAATCTGGCATAACCACTCTGAGGGGGCACATATCTGGGCATATTTACTTTGAGGGGGCACATAACCGGGCATAAATACTGTGAAGGGGCACATAATCTGGAATTACTACTGTTAGGGGACACATAATCTGGCATAACCACTCTGAGGGGGCACATATCTGGGCATATCTACTTTGAGGGGGCACATATCTGGGCATATCTACTTTGAGGGGGCACATAACTGTGCATAAATACTGTGAGGGGCACATAATCTGCCATAACTACTGTGAGGGGCACATAATCTGGCATTACTACTGTGAGGGGCACATAATCTGGCGTTACTAGGTGAGGGGCACAAAGTCTGGCATTACTACTGTGAGGGGGCACATAATCTGGCATTACTACTGTGAGGGGACACAATCTGGCATTACTACTGTGAGGGGACACATAATCTGGCATAACCACTTTGCGGGGGCACATATCTGGGCATAACTACTGTAAGGGGACACATATTTGGCATAACTACTATGAGGGGGCACATATCTGGGCATAATTACTGTGACAGGAACAAAGGTGGGCATAACTACTGTGAGGGGCCACAAGGTGGGCATTAGTACTGTGTGGTTGCACTTAGGTGAAATGTCCTAGATTACCCTGCTATACATTGGCATGGCTCAGTCTTACAGGCCAGCACAGCGCCCCGTGCTGGTGATTTCACAGGGGCAGTCACCATCCCTTTCACCATCCCTTCCTTATGTGATTATTCTTTTTTTCTCACCACAGGGACCTTGTTCTGGATCTAGCGGACATCATGCCGACACCAGCGACACCCTGGATGAGGTAGGACCAGATTTTATCAGGACTGGGTGAGTGTAGCCATGCATTGGGCTTAGGGCTCTTTAACAGGAGCGGATCCCGTGCGGGTAATCCACTTCGTGAAAGAGAGCCAAGCCCCTTTCCGGACAGCAGAGACACGGAGCATTAACATGATTGGTAATGCTCTGTGCCTCTCTGTGATCTTTTTACTACAAAATGACAGAGACATAAAGTTGTCACCATGATTTTGTAGTAAAAAGATCACAGTCAATCATGTTACTGCTCCGTGTCTCTGCTGTCCAGAATGGGGCTTGGCACTCATTCACGCAGCGGATTACCCGCACGGAAAGAGCCCTTAGTAAGAAAATCTGCCGGTTCTTTGTAAAGATGTTTGCACTGTGGCCCTTTACACTATAGTTACAACACTAGTAGGGGAGGTAGTAGAGGCGGGGGGGGGGGGGCGATGGGGAGGGGGCCCCATAGATCAGTTTCGCACAGGGGCCCCATGGATTGTGTGTACGCCACTGCGGGCAGGTGTTTATTTTGTATAATTTATGTTTGGTTTGCTGAGGTGCCAGATAAAGCGATGTTTGGACCTGAAACTTGGTGTCTGGTGACGATACTTGTGTGAATGACCCCCGGAGAAGAGCTAACCCCCCACAATACATATAGTTACCATAGAGCTTAGATACATATAGCTGCCATATAGCTTAGATACATATAGGTGTCATATAGCTTAGATACATACAGCTGACATATACACTCACCTAAAGAATTATTAGGAACACCATACTAATACGGTGTTGGACCCCCTTTTGCCTTCAGAACTGCCTTTATTCTACGTGGCATTGATTCAACAAGGTGCTGATAGCATTCTTTAGAAATGTTGGCCCATATTGATAGGATAGCATCTTGCAGTTGATGGAGATTTGAGGGATGCACATCCAGGGCATGAAGCTCCCGTTCCACCACATCCCAAAGATGCTCTATTGGGTTGAGATCTGGTGACTGTGGGGGCCATTTTCGCACAGTGAACTCATTGTCATGTTCAAGAAACCAATTTGAAATTATTCGAGCTTTGTGACATGGTGCATTATCCTGCTGGAAGTAGCCATCAGAGGATGGATACATGTTCTCATTCTGTTTACACCAAATTCGGACTCTACCATTTGAATGTCTCAACAGAAATCGAGACTCATCAGACCAGGCAACATTTTTCCAGTCTTCAACAGTCCAATTTTGGTGAGCTCGTGCAAATTGTAGCCTCTTTTTGCTATTTGTAGTGGAGATGAGTGGTACCCGGTGGGGTCTTCTGCTGTTGTAGCCCATCCGCCTCAAGGTTGTGCGTGTTGTGGCTTCACAAATGCTTTGCTGCATACCTCGGTTGTAACGAGTGGTTATTTTAGTCAACGTTGCTCTTCTATCAGCTTGAATCAGTCGGCCCATTCTCGTCTGACCTCTAGCATCCACAAGGCATTTTTGCCCACAGGACTGCAGCATACTGGATGTTTTTCCCTTTTCACACCATTCTTTGTAAACCCTAGAAATGGTTGTGCGTGAAAATCCCAGTAACTGAGCAGATTGTGAAATACTCAGACCGGCCCATCTGGCACCAACAACCATGCCACGCTCAAAATTGCTTAAATCACCTTTCTTTCCCATTCTGACATTCAGTTTGGAGTTCAGGAGATTGTCTTGACCAGGACCACACCCCTAAATGCATTGAAGCAACTGCCATGTGATTGGTTGACTAGATAATTGCATTAATGAGAAATAGGTGTTCCTAATAATTCTTTAGGTGAGTGTAGCTTAGATACATATAGGTGTCTTATAGGTTAGTTCTTAGAAGATCTTCTACCTGTGTGAGCTAGGTGATGATCATGTGACAGTTTTTTATGCAAAGTGCAGAGCAGGGTGAGGGGAAGGTCAGATTGTTCACGCCCACAAATATTCATGAGGGAGAGCTCAGGCATTGTTGTTATACGCCCCCTCAGCATGTACTTCAGCATGTAAACACAGCAATAACATAACCATGAAAAGGTGTAAGTATGGGTTTTTCTCTTACGAAATCAAGCTTAACTAATGTATATGTATGTCCTGATGAGTTTTATAAGTTTTTTGTTCTATAACTCGGATAGCCCCTTTAATTCTTGTGGAACACCTAAAGGGTTAACAACGTTTGTAAAATCAGTTTATAATACCTTGAGGGGTATAGTTTCTAAAATGGGGCCATTTATGGGTGGTTTATGAGTGGTTTCTAATGTAAGCCCCACAAAGTTACTTCAGACCTGAACTGATCCTTAAAAAGTGGGTTTTTGAAATTTTCTGAAAAATTTCAAGATTTAATTCTAAACTTCTAAGCCTTCTAAGTCCTCAAAAAATAAAATGGCATTCACAAAATCATTTAAACATGAAGTAGACATATGGGAGTAATAACTATTATATGAGATATCACTATCTGTTTTAAAAGCAGAGAAATTGAAATTTGTAAATTTGCAAATTTTTCAAATTTTTGGTAAATTAGGTATTTAAAAAAAAAAGAAAAATATTGACAGAAATTTTCATGAAGCAAATGTGTCACGAGAAAACAATCTCAGGATGGCTTGGATAAGTAAAAGAGTTCCAAAGTTACTAGGGATGAGCGAATCGCGATTTGCATAACACTTCGTTCTAATACTGTATTAGAATGTATTGACTCTGATAAGCCAAAGGTATTGCTTCACAAAGTAATTCGGTTCATCCCTAGCTATTACCACATAAATTGACACATGGTCCATAAGGTGAAAAATGGCAGGGTCCCGGAGGGGTCAATTATTATTATTTTTTTATAATTATTAATTTTTTATTATATTTGTATATATAATATATATATTTATTATTATAAAAAAAAAATGTTTTACCTCCCGTTGATTGTGTTTCTACTACCCATTGCAATATGGTAGCGAATGCCTGAAACTAGAAACAAGAAAAAGTAAAGCCCATAGGTAGAGCTTTATCAAAATAATATAAGCCTTCAACCTGAAATCGTAGCGAATTGGAGCCAGAAGGAAGTATGGGAAAGCAGATTTAATATCTATTTTTGCTAGTAAAGCTCTGGGACCAGCTTGATTTAATCTAAAATAATTATTTTCTTTTTTAGGTACTAATCCTAAGGCCTCATGCACACGGCCAATGTTTTGGTCCGAATCCGAGCCGCCATTTTGGCAGCTCGGATGCGGACTCATTCGCACTCCGTGTGCTGTCCACATCCGTTGCTCCATTCCGTGGCCCCGCTAAAAAAATATAACATGTCCTATTCTCGTCCGCGCTTTGCGGACAAGAATATGCATTTATATTAAAGGCTGTCCGTGCCGTTCTGCAAATTGCCATCCGTGTTTTGCGGATCCGCGATTTGCGGACCGCAAAACACACCACGTTCGTGTGCATGAGGCCTAATGGTGATAGTCTAAAATTTTTGAATGGGGGTAATAAAAATGGACCAGCTACTCTATCAGAATCAATTTCTTTTTTTAGTTTTTTCTTTAACAATATTATGTTTAAGATTTAAAGGGGTATTCCCATCACAAAGATCATAGTTTAATCTGGTAATGATGTGCCAGTGATAATTTTTGCAAATATGAATGTAATTTCAAATTGCCACCTTTCTTGATAAAATTCCTTCCATTCTACCCCAGTGTTCGACTTTGTACGGCCACCGCTTCTCGGCCAAATCCATGGGCCGCGCTTGAGCAGAAGAAACACATTTTTCCCCTGGCCGGCCGCTCATTGCTTTCATGAACACGCACGCCGCCGTGCATGCGCAAAGCTTTATTCATTTGTGCCGTGTCTAAAACAGAGCTGTGCATGCTCTGTTTGCAGCACGGACATCGGAGACTGACCTGCAGAGAGAGGACGTTCAGAGTGAGAGGTGAGAGGTGAAAAGTTATCATTATTGGAGACTTTAATCTTCCTGATGTAAACTGGAAAACCAAAACAGCTAGTTCTGCCAGGAGTACAAATATTCTAAATTCCCTACTGGGATTATCTCTACAGCAAGTAGTTGAGAAGCCAACCCGGAAGGAAGCCATTTTAGATTTAGTATTCACAAATGGGAATTTGGTATCTGATATTACTGTAGGGGAAAGCTTGGGATCTAGTGATCACCAGTCAGTGTGGTTTACTATAAGTACAGTGACCGAGTCACACGACACAAAAACAAAAGTTTTAGATTTTAGGAAGACTGACTTTTCTAAAATTAGATTAGTGGTATACGAGTCCCTATCAGATTGGAGCAGTTTCAATGGAGTCCAGGAGAAATGGGACTACTTAAAAGTGGCACTATTGAAGGCAACAGAAAATTGCATTAGGCTTGTCAGTAAAAGCGAAAAAATGAAGAGACCACTGTGGTACTCAGCAAAAGTGGCTAAAATCATTAAAAACAAAAAGATAGCATTTAGGAGTTATAAAAAAAAACAAAAACGAGGATGACAGGCAAATTTATAAGATTAGGCAGAGAGAGGCCAAACAAGTTATAAGAGCTTCTAAAGCACAGGCAGAAGAGAAATTAACTCAGTTAGTGAAAAAAGGCGATAAGACATTCTTCAGATACATAAATGAAAAAAGGAAACTAAAACAAGGAATTACCAAATTAAAAACAAAAGAAGGAAGGTATATGGAAAAGATAAAGAACTAGATGACTGCCTCAATGAATACTTCTGTTCAGTTTTTACAAAGGAAAATGAAGGAAAGGACCTCAGGAAGGAAGACTAATGAATCTTTTGATGCATGTGTCTTTACAGAGGAAGAGGTTCTAAGTCAGCTGTCTAAAATTAATACAAATAAGTCACAGGGGCCTGATGGGATACACCCAAAGCTATTAAAAGAGCTCAGCGGCAAACTAGCAAAACCATTAACAGATTTATTTAACCAATCACTGGCAACAGGAGTTGTCCCAGAAGATTGGAAATTGGCCAATACAACATTGGCCAATTCACAAGAAAGGTAGGGAGGAATCGGGCAACTATAGGCCAGTAAGCCTGACATCAATAGTGGGGAAAGTAATGAAAACCATACTTAAGGAGAGGATTGTGGAACATCTAAAATCCCATAAATTGAAAGATGGGTTTACTAAGTTCAGGGAGATCATGTCAAACTAATCTTAGAATTTTTTTTGATTGGGTGACTAAAATAATAGATGGTGGAGGTGCAGTAGACATCGCTTATCTGGAATTTAGTAAGGCTTTTGATACTGTCCCACATAGAAGGCTTATCAATAAATTGCAGTCTTTGTGCGTGGACTCTAATATTGTTAAATGGATTAGGCAGTGGCTGAGGGACAGGCAACAGAGGGTTGTAGTCAATGGAGTATATTCAGACCATGGTCTTGTTACCAGTGGGGTACCTCAGGGATCTGTTCTGGGACCCATATTGTTTAATATCTTTATCAGCAAAATTGAAGAAGGCCTCAATGGTAAGGTGTGTCTTTTTGCTGATGACACAAAGATTTGTAACAGGGTTGATGTTCCTGGAGGGATACACCAAATGGAAAAGGATTTAGGAAAACTAGAGTAATGGTCAAAAATCTGGCAACTAAAATTTAATGTTGATAAGTGCAACATAATGCACCTGGGACGTAAAAACCCAAGAGCAGAATATAAAATCAGTGATACAGTCCTAACCTCAGTATCTGAGGAAAGGGATTTAGGGGTCATTATTTCAGAAGACTTAAAGGTAGGCAGACAATGTCATAGTGCATCAGGAAATGCTAGCTGAATGCTTGGGTGTATAGGGAGAGGCATTACCAGTAGAAAGAGGGAGGTGCTCATGCCGCTCTACAGAGCACTAGTGAGACCTCATTTGGAGTATTGTGCGCAGTACTGGAGACCATATCTCCAGAAGGATATTGATACTTTGGAGAGAGTTCAGAGAAGAGCTACTAAACTGGTACATGGATTGCAGGATAAAACTTACCAGGAAAGATTAAAGGACCTTAACATGTATAGCTTAGAAGAAAGACGAGACAGAGGGCATATGATAGAAACTTTTAAATACATAAAGGGAATCAACAAGGTAAAAGAGGAGAGAATATTTAAAAGAAGAAAAACTGCTACAAGAGGACACAGTTTTAAATTAGAGGGGCAAAGGTTTAAAAGTAATATCAGGAAGTATTACTTTACTGAGAGAGTAGTTGATGCATGGAATAGCCTTCCTGCAGAAGTGGTAGCTGCAAATACAGTGAAGGAGTTTAAGCATGCATGGGATAGGCATAAGGCCATACTTCATATAAGATAGGGCCAAAGGCTATTCATAGTATTCAGAATATTGGGCAGACTAGATGAGCCAAATGGTTCTTATCTGCTGACACATTCTATGTTTCTATCTCTGATTGGTTGGGCAACATCTGCATACACAACTCTTCATACAGCAGAGCTGTGTAAGCCGATGTAGCACTTTCCTTTATTTGTAGGAGTTTATGTGTTTCTGTCCAGGAGATGCAGCAGAATTGTATTTGCATCAATTCAGCAACGGTGTAGCACGGCTGTAGTGGAAGCAACCCTGCATCAGTGCAGGTGAGGGGGTGCTCATGTGTTATGGCAGGCCGAGATCATGTAGCTGCTATGTAACATATAGTAGTGAGGTCTTGGTTTGCTGCTTGTAAGAGATGAGACGCTAAAGTTTTGTGTGTAAACTGTAGAAGGATGTACAACGCACAGCGGCATGTAACTGTGTAATAGCTCTGAGTGACTTCACACTGCAGGCTGATGACTCTTACTAGCTACATGAATGGGGGCAGACCATCAATCAAACTGCCTAAGCCCGTCCAGCCTCAGAAGCAGGAAACCATGAAGTGAACAGCAGGTCAGGCTGCAGGAGAGGATGAATCTGCGAGATGGTAAAACCCTTTTAAGATTTTCAACCCACGTACATCCTGTTCCAGTAAATTCAGGTATGTGAAAACCATAAAAAAAAAAAAAAAACAACATCGTATAGAAGATTAGCTATCATTATGTTTGGATAGGATTTTAGCCAAGGAATTATTTTTTGTATTTTCACCTTGGTCACTGTTTTAATTGTGAAATTATTATTTTGTAATAATGGGGTTAGGTGACAGACCATGTTTTTTGATGCACTTAAAAACTGGGTGTGTGCCGTTACAGAATGTGCATTCATATCTATACTTCTTTTTGAGTTCTGACAAAGCATGAGGTTTAACAATAGCCTTACGTCTTTGGTACCCCATTGTAAATTAGGATAAACGGCTAGTTTTGTCTGAACATTTAGTCGTACATACGGTACATCAAGCAGAACCGCCAAAGTCGTGGTATGCTTCTAAGATAGAATCCATGTGGTAAAATAAATTACTGCACATGTCGGGATGTTGGTAAAATAAATTACTGCACATGTCGGGACGCAGCTGACCTAGATCAGCTGCGTAAATAGAGGACGCTTGTATCCAGTTGAAAAACGATTTATTATGCATTTCTTTTCTTCTTCTGTTTTTATCAATTTTCATTTTATGAAGGAAGTAATGAAAATATATCTATATTTTTTTTTCCAAATCTTTGGAAAATGGCAACAATTTGACACATCATGGCTTTCTTAACACAATTCTCTTTAATACCTGTACTCAATTCAAGGTTAGGTATGTCTTTTAGGATATTGGTATTAGATAAATGATGACCTATCATTATTGGTCTAGTCTGAGAAGAATTGTATGGGGTTAATTTAAAAAAAGGTTTGAAACTCTGGCCTGCCCATATTCCTGTCAGGTCTTGATCGTTCTCTTTATTCCTATGTGACATAAATTCAAGAATTCACTAAAAAGTTGAAGCTTAAATTTATCTTTAATGGAAGTGCGCTGTTCTGAGCAGCTGCCATAGTTATTGTCACTTACTGACATCTCACCCTCCTGTTGATGTCCAACTGTAGTAGCTCGCACTGTTCTATGATCGTTGCCTCGGCTGTCTGATTCCTCTTCTTTCTCTAATTCCTGTTTTGTTCCTGACTTTTCTTCTCTCTTCTTTTCACTTCTTTCCTTCTTTGATGGTGGCGGCGGTAGATGATCCTGTCGCATCTGTTCCTCTTCCGATTCGGGCTATTACCTGAATCGTCACTGAGTATATGTGCGCAAGTGTCTGTTAAATCCATCAGCTCCGTGCTCGTGCTCCTCCCTGAATTAGAAGATCCAAGTATCCCTTGGCTTTGTAGATAAGATGTTTGAGAAGTTCCTCCATTGTGAATCAAACAGCAGGTCTGTGCTCTTGTTGAATTCGTTACGTGAATGCGCATTAACTGTTTGTTCCATTCTTTTATAGGTTCCATTACCATCCCTTCGCTTACTATCCACCAATCCGGACGAAGATCTTCTGTCTCATGCAAGACCAGAAACCTCCATTTGGATCAAGACAACTATTACCAGGTAATATGAATAGAGGTAACAGATGTGCGACAGGTAACAGACGTGCGGCGCAGAGGGGAGGGAAGAGGAGTACCCTTCCACTAGCGAGAGGGAGGAGTGGTTACCCCTAGCTCACCTGGCACTGGCTACCCTGACGTCCCTAGATGGGCTGCTAAACCGTATGCTAATCATGTGCCTTGTCCCTAGCTTACCCAGAAATAAGCCCTAGGTAGTGAATAGGGCGGTGGGAGTACTAGTCCTCACCACTGACACCCAGGTTAACAACAGGGAAAGGAGAAACAACACAAACAATCCCCAAAGGGAGACAACAACAGGAGTCAACCGGAGATCCAACAGCTCCAGTTCCATCGGCTCCACAGCAACAGTTGTCTACCTGTGGTCAGAATAGAAGTGTCATGGGTGAAGTTGCAGATAGCTGGAACTTATAAATAAATGACCGACTGGCTTGATCCCAAACTAAGGAGCATATAGGTGAGCCCTTTAAAACCCTAAGAGCTCTCCCTGACTGCTATGCACACAGTGTCGGACTGGGGTACCTAGGGCCCACCAGTAAAATTTATTTTGGGGGCCCACCGTACAGATACATTCAAATATAATAAATAATCTAACAAGTTTTTTATATGAACATAGGCTGGTTGAGGTGCTGTACATTGAATATATGTATGTAGTGCAATAAATCTACTGTGTTATGTGCCACTTGTGCAGGGGGTGGGAGACTAGGGGCCCACCTTGCTCAGGGGCCCACCGGGGGATTTCCCTGTACCCCTGTGGGCCAGTCCGAGCCTGTATGCACATGCAAGGGTCTCAATAGTAGACGATTGCATGACCACGTACCTAAGACTGTGTGACACCTGAAAACCCTATAATAGTGAAAGGACACGACCACCGGCTCCCTGCACTTAATACGGATGGAGTCAGGGTCACCTAGAATCAAGCCAGCAAGGAAACACAATAAAGGAAAAGACTTATCTGAGCAAACAGCAGCAGCAGCCTCCAGCAGTGAACACTTCATCCAGGAAGTAGTATAAACCGCAAAGTAAGGCAGTATGGGAGGAAATATAAAGGAAGACGATTAGTCTAAATAAGTGACACCTGGCAGAAGGAAAGGAGATGACAAAGTGAAACCAAAACAAAGAACGTTATACAAGAGGAAGAGAAGAACGTCTGTCAGAACTTCTCATAGAACTGGCGGTGACAGTACCCCTCCCTCTACGTGTGGACTCCGGACACTCAGAGCTCACCTTCTCAGGATAAGACCTATGGAAAGCCCTGATGAGACGAGTGGCCTTAATGTCCGCCACTGGGACCCACATCCTCTCCTCAGGACCATAACCCTCACAATGAACGAGGTAACGAAGAGAACCGTGGATAATGCGAGAACCCACAATCCTAGAGACCTGAAATTCAAGATTACCATCAACAAAAATCGGAGGAGGAGGCAAAGAGGAGGGTACAGTGGGTTGGACATAAGGTTTTAATAGGGACATGTGAAAAACATTATGGATCATCCAAGTCTGAGGAAGATCAAGACGGAAGGCAACGGGATTGATGACGGACAAGATCTCGTAAGGCCTAATAAACTTAGGACCCAACTTCCAGGAGGGAACCTTCAGGTTGATATTCTTTGTAGACAACCACACCAGATCACCCACATTCAGGTCCGGACCAGGCACACGTCTCTTATCCGCCACATGCTTATATCTCTCACTCATCCTCTTCAGATTACCCTGAATCTTTTGCCAAATAAACGACAAAGACGAGGAAAATCTCTCATCATCAGGTAAACCAGAAGACCCCTCTCCAGAGAATGTCGCAAACTGCGGATGAAACCCATATGCACCAAAAAATGGTGACTTATCAGAGGACTCCTGGCGACGGTTATTTAAAGCAAACTCAGCAAGGGACAAAAAAGAATACCAATCCTCCTGATTCTCCGCCACAAAACAGCGCAGATATGTCTCCAGATTCTGATTGACGCGTTCGGTCTTACCATTAGACTGCGGGTGAAAAGCAGAAGAGAATGACAACCGAACCCCCAAGCGAGAACAGAAGGCCTTCCAGAATCTGGAAACAAATTGCGTGCCCCTATTAGAAATGATGTCTGAAGGAATGCCATGCAATTTAACAATGTGATCAACAAACGCTTGCGCCAGCGTCTTAGCATTGGGTAACCCAGGAAAGGGAATGAAATGCGCCATTTTGCTAAAACGGTCCACTACCACCAGAATCACAGTCTTCTCCGAGGAACGAGGCAGGTCCGTAATGAAGTCCATGGACAGATGCGTCCAAGGACGGGAAGGAATGGGTAACGGGAGGAGAGAACCCGATGGCCGTGAATGAGGGACCTTGGCACGAGCGCAGGTCTCGCAGGCTGCCACAAAACCCTCAACCGTCTTATGAAGAGCCGGCCACTAGAATCTCCGAGCAATGAGATCCACTGTGGCTCTACTCTCCGGGTGCCCAGCAAGGACAGTATCGTGGTGCTCCTTAAAAACCTTGTGTCGTAAAGAGAGAGGCACAAACAACCTCCCAGGAGGACAAAGATCAGGAGCCTCTGCCTGGGCTGCCTGAACCTCTGCCTCCAAATCAGGATAAAGAGCAGAGACGACCACCCCATCAGCCAAAATGGGACCCGGGTCTTCAAAGTTCCCCACTTCCGGAAAACAACGTGACAGGGCATCCACCTTCACATTTTTAACCCCAGGGCGGAACGTAACAACTAAATTAAACCTAGAAAACAACAAAGACCATCTGGCCTGTCTCGGGTTCAGACGCTTGGCCGATTCCAAGTAGGCCAGATTCTTATGGTCGGTAAACACGGTAATAGGGTGTCTGGCTCCCTCTAACCAATGGTGCCATTCCTCAAAAGCTAATTTGATGGCCACCAACTCCCTATCTCCCACATCGCAATTTCTCTCTGCAGAGGAGAGTTTTCTTGAGAAAAAGGCACACGGTCGCCATTTGTCAGGAGAGGGACCCTGAGATAAGACCGCACCCACACCCACCTCAGAAGCATCCACCTCAACAATAAAAGGTAGAGAGACATCAGGTTGTACGAAAATGGGAGCGGAAGCAAAACACTCTTTAATACTAGAAAAGGCTTTAAGGGCATCTACCGACCACGAGGAAAAATCCACCCCCTTTTTAGTCATATCAGTGAGTGGCTTAACAACAGAGGAATAATTCAAAATGAACTTTCTGTAATAATTGGCAAAACCGCATCAGCGCCTTCTGATTCTCAGGAAGCTCCTAATCAAGCACAGCGCGGACCTTCTCAGGGTCCATCCGAAAACCAGAAGCGGAGAGAAGAAAACCAAGAAATTGAATCTCCGGAACCGCAAAACACACATTTTTCCAGTTTAGCGTACAATTTATTCTCCCGCAGAATCAGCAAGACCTGACATAGGTGGTCCCAATGAGTCTTGAAATCAGGGGAAAAAATCAAAATGTCATCTAGATACACCAGTACAAATTTCCACATTAAATGATAAAAAATGCTGTTCACAAAATGTTGGAAGACGGCCGCTCCAGTCATTCTCGAAATGACCCTCAGGGGTATTGAAGGCCGTCTTCCATTCGTCCCCTTCCCTGACCCTGACTAGGTTGTATGCCCCTCTTAAATCCAACTTTGAAAAAACTTTAGCCCCAACAATCTGGTTAAACAGGTCCGGGATCAGAGGAAGCGGATATGGGTCACAAATCGTGATACGGTAAAGATGGCACAGTCTTGGTAGAAACCTCTGAAAGAAACGCCGTGAGGCAATTCTCTTTGCAAAACTCACTCCAACCATTTATTTGCCTTGCTTGCCAATCAACGGTGGGGTTATGTTTAGTGAGCCATGGTAGCCCCAACACTAGAGGAGTAGGTAATCCGCTTAAGATGAAACATGACATATCCTCAACATGAGCGTCACCCACAGTCAAACGGATATTATGAACTATGCCCTTTAACGATCTTTGAGAAAGAGGAGCGGAATCGATAGCAAAAACAGGTATATCCTTTTCCAAAGTGCACACCTGGAAACCATGCGTTGTTGCAAATTGATTATCAATGAGATTGACAGCTGCTCCACTATCTACAAAAATCTCACAATGTTCTTGCTGTCTAGGCCACCCTGGCAGGTAGGAGAAAACGGGAACTACAAGCAAACGGCAAACCTTCAATTTCCGCATCAACCTTGCCAATAGTAGCAAATAGAAAGTTTTTAGAGGGTTTCTTTTTTTTTTATTACCCTCAGAAAACTCCATGAATCTCCTAGAGGGGCAAACATTAGCCAAATGATTTATACACCCACAACAGAAACAAACCCTCCTCTGAGAGCTGAATCCTCTACTATGAGAGGAAAGCAAACCCAGCTGCATGGCCTCCTCCTCAGAGGGGATTGAGACAGCCTGAGACCCCTGCGCACTGAATGAGACAGACCCACTGTCCTTGGGCTGAATATGACAGGAAAGAGTAGTCTCCTCTCTCTCTCTAAGACGCCTGTCAATACGAACAGCTAGAGACATGGCAGACTCTAACGACGCTGGTCTCTCATGAAAAGCAAATTAATCTTTCAATCTTTCCGAAAGACCATGGCAAAATGGACTTCGGAGTGCAGCATCATTCCAACCAGTATCAGCTGCCCATCTCCGAAATTCAGAACAATATATCTCTGCGGACTGTTTACCCTGGCATAAAAGACGCAGTTTAGATTCAGCCAGATCCGGGTCATCATATATCTGCCCCAGGGCTACAAAAAAATTCATCCACCGATCGGAGGGGGTGTGCCCCCACCGGCAGCAAAAAGGCCCAAGACTGAGCGTTATACCTGAGCAGCGAGATGATGATCCCCACCCTCTGCTCCTCATCACCAGAGGAATGGGGAAGTAGGCGAAAATGGAGTTTGCAAGCCTCTCTAAAGCAAACAAAATTCTCACTACCCCCGGAGAACGTATCCGGAAGCGAGATCTTAGGCTCGGAACAAACTCCATGAACACCAGCAGAACCGGTCACCTGAAACTGAGACACAGTTTTACAGAGATCTGCTACCTCCAGCGAAAGACCTTGCATGCGGTCAATCAAGGCTGAAACCGGATCCATGCTTAAGGCGGTTTTGGCGGTTTATAATGTCACGGGTGAAGTTGCAGATAGCTGGAACTTATAAATAAATGACCGACTGGCTTGATCCCAAACTAAGGAGCATATAGGTGATTCCTTTAAAACCCTAAGAGCTCTCCCTGACTTCTATGCACATGCAAGGGTCTCAATGGTAGACGATTGCATGCCCACGTACCTAAGACTGTGTGACAC